>NC_133324.1:538943820-539083820 GCF_042186555.1 Aquarana catesbeiana | reverse complement strand
TTACTGTTGACATCACACAGGACTGATGGTAGCGCTCTCCTTTTCTTCTCCGGACAAGTTTTTTTCCGGATGCCTCAAACAATCGGAAAGGGGATTCATCAGAGAAAATTACTTTACCCAAGTCCCCAGCAGTCCAATCCCTGTACCTTTTGCAGAATATTAGTCTGTACCTGATGTTTTTCCTAGAGAGAAGTGGCTTCTTTGCTGCCCTTCTTGACACCAGGCCATCCTCAGTCTTCGCCACACTGTGCTTGCAGATGCACTCACACCTGCATGATGCCATTCCTGAGCAACCTCTGCACTGGTGGTGCCCCTATCCTGCAGCTGAATCAAATTTCTTTTGTGCCCTGAGGCCTTCTTCACAAATGCAATGGAAATTTTTTTTATGGGATTAAGTTCATTTTCAAGGGAAAGAGGAACATTGCAATTCACCTGATCACTCTTCATAACATCCTGAAGTATATGCAAAACAGAGGCAGCAGACTTTGTTAAAAATAAATATTTGTATCATTCTTAAAACTTTTGATCACTTTTGTACCTTCCAGCCCAGTCCAAGACTGGCTATACAAGGGGCTGCAGGAATAGAAGGCCCTTAAAAACTTCCTGCTGCCTATAGAAGAATTGGACACTGATAAACAAAAGCGTCAGTCGGCCATTATAACTTCTCCCACTGCCATCATGCTGCAAAAGCTGCGTTCTTATAATCCCGATTGCGTACACTTATGCCTTTCATATCCGGGTTGATTCAAATGCAGTGGAGAAGGGGTTCCAGCGTGAGGATGTAAAGCAAGGGGGAGAGAGAGAGGACACCCTTGTCTGGACCCATTATGGATAGAGAAGGCGCTCGACAGGTGGCCATTAACTCTGACTTTGGCCCTGGGATTGGCATACAAGGAGATTATGAAAGCTCTCATACATGTCCTAATCCCCAAAGTTCCCAGAACTACATCCATAAAGTCCCGGGCCACACTGTTGAATGCCTTCTCAGCGTCTATTGCATGAAAGAAGCCCTCCTGTTGGCTAGAAGTAAGCCATTGATGTTAATTCAGGGCTTTAATAGTGTTGTCCCTGGCCTCTCTGCCAGGGACAAACCCCACTTGATCTAAACCAACCCAGACAGGAACATGGTAGGACAAACGGGTCGCCAAGATCTTAGAAAATAGCTTGACGTCCACATTAAGGAGAGGGGGTTAAATCTTCTGGGGCTGAAGTGGTTAATGCTGGACCTGGCTCACTGGACTTTAGATCATACAGCTTACTAAAGAAGCTTTGAAACTGATGGGCAATATCCTAATTTTTAGCATGAGTCACACCCGATGTATCTATGACACAGTGGATTGTGAAAGCAAACATGCGCTGCTGAGTTGCCCTAGCCAAGAGCCTACCTGGTTTATTCCCCTGTTCGTAGAACAATTTCTGGGATAAAATATTACGGCGACACGTCCTTTTTTAAAGAGTTCCTCCAATGAGAGCGAGCGCGTTTCCTCCAATTCCTGTGCTATTTTAAAGAGGAAGTAGTAAACTCAGGGCTTCTTTTCCCCTTATTTTTCTTCCCCACAAAGTAAAGGCATAATGTGCTAGTATGCATTGCTTACTAGCACATTATGTGACACTTACCTGCAAGCGTCATCCCCGCTGCAGGCCGCATCCTCCTTCACCCCTCTTTCTTCTGGGGCCGCGGACTCTGGCTGTGTGCCTGGCCGGAGCCGCCTGACGTCACTCTCGCACATACGCGCGGGAGCCGCCGATCACCGCACATGCTCCTGAAGAAACAGCACGGGTGGCTGTTCCTTCAGGGTGCATGCGCCGATGACCTCCTCAGCGCAGTATACAGTAAATCTCCTAAACGGCGCACGTTTAGGGGATATTTGCAATACCTATAGGTAAGCCTTATTCTAGGCTTACCTATAGGTACAAATCATATGGGAGGGTATCCAATCTCTTTAAGCGTCTGCAAACGTTTGTGTTGGGCTTCCAGTGTACAAATCTTATTGGAAAGTTCCAATACTAGAGTTTGGCGTTTTTCTTTATTCCGAGCTGCTATGGAGAGCAGGTGACCTCTTATAACACATTTGTGTGCCTCCCACTGTGTCGTATAAGAAACATGGGTGTCATTTCGGCAAAAAATGTCGCCAATATCCCATCTAATGGATTCTAGATCACTTGGATCTGAAAGGAGGGATGCATCCATTTTCCAAGTTTTGATAGAGATGACTTTATCTGGGAACCGCAAAGTCATTGTTACCAGGTGGTGGTCCGAAAGTACCATGTTTGCGATAGTGGCACTATGGAGGTAGGAGAGATCTGCTTGTGGAATGATTATAGTCCAATCTCGAATAACAATTATGCGGGATGAGAAGAAAGTATAATCTCTGTCCCTAGGTTAGAGGGTTCGCCAAGTATCGTGCAGTGCAAAAGAGGCCAGTTGAAGTTTGATCTGACGAAGGGGAGAGAAGAGGCTCCATTGGAGGTATATACAAGAGAATTCATGGGGGCATTAAAGTCGCCCCCCAAGAATTAAGAGTCCCATCTGGAAGAGCGCAAGTTTTGTAATGACCTCTCGCAAAAAGGATTACCTGTTTTAGAATTAGGACAGTACACATTCGCCAGTGTCACTGGTCTCTTTTTCCAAGTACCTTTTAGAAAAATAAACCTACCATCCGGGTCCAGCAATTGATCTGTAAGGTGGAATGACAGTGATTTGGAAAGCAGAATCAAGACTCCCTTTTGTCTTGGAGTCTGCACAGGTAGCATGATACGCTATGAGGAACCTTCTGTTAGATAGGCGTGGAATAGAACCGGCTTTAATGTGCGTTTCCTGCAAAAATTCAACTTGTGCTCTATGGCGATGTGCTTCTCAAGAACATGAAGGCCTTTGATATTGAGGGAGTTCACTTTGAGAGAGAGAGGAGCTAAGCAATTTGGTTTAAGAGACATTATCAGAGAGATGAGCAACAGACTAAATCTGTCTACTGAGGCTAATCACCAGGATTTCTGGATGGAGAGGACAGCTGCAGAGAGCAAGAGGGGGAGAAAGAAGCCACAAAAAAATGGGGGGGGGGGGGGGGGGGTGTAAGGGAAGCGGTGAGCTGGGAGTAAAAAGGAGTAGGGATGGGCCTCAGAAAAGGGTGACTATTCTTAAGCCATGTATCTAGGCTAGGGGGTGTATGTAAATTCCCAGGAAAAAGGGCCAAACACTTAGTAAACTCTTATATTATATATTGGAGGTAGATACAGGCTTGCTAGCCCACCTAATTGGGGAAACTACGGGGGATGAAGGGAAGGAAAAGAGAGGCTGGAGAAGTTCAGAGGGGAGCCTGCCTCTCCAAGGTGGGAGACGGGTCGAACACAGACGTAGTCAAACCGTGTCGACAACCTAGGGCAGTGATGGCGAACCTCGGCACCCCAGATGTTTTGGAGCTACATTTCCCATGATGCTCATGCACTCTGCAGCATAGTTGAGCATCATGGGAAATGTAGTTCCAAAACACCTGGGGTGCCAAGGTTCGCCATCACTGACCTAGGGTTTCCATATAAAAAAATAAGCAATCATAGTAGGGAGAGCTATGTCTTGGTGGGGGTAGAATGGTGCAGACCGATTAACCCCAAAAATAAACGAGGTCTCAGTCAGCTTCCCCTCAGACCCTGACCTAGGTTATTAGAACAGTTCACTAAATAGGCGCTGAAATAATAATTAAATCTGGACAGTGTCAGCAACTAGCCATTCTTCAGCAGGACAAAGCCTTCCGCTGCAGGACATGCACCAAAATGTGCAAGTCTGCAGACCAGAAGTCTTCCCCGCTTTCAAATGACACACTCAGCAGGCTAATGCAGTAGCGCATAACAGCTGAACTATAGATTTTAACAAATAAAACAAACATAACAAAGGCATTTATAGTTGTTGGATTAAATTGTAATATGATCTAGGATCGCCCGTAAGTGCTTTAACTGGGTAACATCAAGCAAGGGGCGGGACTTTCAGATCTCATCCTACACCCCTATGTACACAAGTACTCGCTCATCTCAGGTATCCAGAGCCATAAAACCTCTAAAAGTATAGAAAAAAAAATACAGCATCAAGGCCCTGGATGAGCGAGTGCCCTGGTCAACATATGTTCACTAGTAGAGAAAGGGTCAGGTTACTTCACCAGCTAATAGCTAATAGCTAAATTAGAAGTAAGAACCTTCAGGGGAACCAATCACCCCCGCCTCCAGGGCACATCACCTATTACAACATTCTCGTCTCCAATAGGTCATCATAAAGGGCTCTGGCGTAGTACTCTTGACCGTATTGTTACTGACACTAACATAAGATCGCATATGGTGAACTTTGTACATAGGTCTATGTCAAGTACCTTGGATCCCCTGCAGTGCAAAAAGGAAATATAAAAAGTAATTTTGTTCTCATTAGTGGCTTAGGTATTCTTACAATTAGTTATGTGTGGGAGGTGTCAGGGAAATTTTAAGCTTCTCCCTATAATTTCTTTGCGCTTAAAAGCACAAATACAGCTCTCTCATATAATGCCGGGAAAGCGCGCTTGTTTATCTCTCCAAGTAACACAAACAGATGCTGGTATCACCTTGAGCTCAGTATAATCCTGAAAAGAATAGTCGTGCTGATTTTATTTATACTAAACAGATGGATAACAAAAGAAGGTGGTGGCTTCAGAATCAGCCGATCAGACAATTCATTCAAAAGAACCAATCACACACATGTGTATATATTCAAAAAGAAAAACAGTAGTGACGTGTGCAGATGTTCGTTTGCAGAGCCATGCGGCAAGCGCATGGCTCTGAACAAGATTGTGTGCACATTCCCACTGCTACCAGTGACACAAGCCGTACTCTTTTCATGGCTCAGTTGGCCATAATTTTGTATGGTTATGCTATGGTTCCCATGTATGCAGATCTGCTTACTTAGGAGTTTAAATGTGGTCGCCATGGAGTGGCCAGTCCCTTGGAGAGGCATAAACAAACATCCTTAAAAGACCAAACAGATCTGCTGTGTCCACGGGAAGGTTTCCGCAGCCAATGGTCTTCCACCAATGTCTGTACATGCGAATATCCTCACATGAGCGTATTACAGCAAAACTGACACAGGGGGACATCTGACAACATACATTAATAAAAATTTCCACAACAAAGGTGAGGAAGTCCCTGACCCCAAAAGGGCCAAGTGAATGCTTCTCTGTAATGAGTGCCCATGAAAGGGAAAAAAACAAAACTGTGCACCACCAGATGACTTGTACATCTATAAACTACCTTCACTTCTCACAATCAAAAGGAGCCTTGTATAGGCAACAAGCCATAGGTGGCCGGGGTACTGCTTTACCTTGAGACCGGGTGAAAGGTAAGTGTTCAGAAAGCACAGTATTTAACCAATGAGTCTATGCTAGTCATTGCCAGTGGGATAGTTACAAGCCTTTGAGAGGGATGTCAGCATAATCAGTTTGTCCCTGTGCAATGGGGAGACACAAGCCTCACAAGCTATCCCATGACAGGGGCACCCCCAAATTAATACTCTAACAGAAGTCGGCATGCATTTCCATAGGCCTGGGCCCTAAGAGGGACCGAGTTAAGATACCAACTCACAGATTATGGCAAACTCTTTTCAGTGTTCCGTCTAACCGTGGAAGGCGAAGCCCTGGAACTGCGGTCTGTATCCATGTCCCTTTGTCTTCTTAGGGACGAGTCAGAAGAGGATCTGTGGCGTCTTTGCCTATTGCAATGTGAATGTGGCGTTGATTCAGGGTTCAGGTTGCAGGGAGGAACTGTACCAATCCGGGATAGCCACCCTCGGGATTCCAATGGTGTCACAGAAGGCCTGAAGGTCTGCCGGTGTTCGCAAGAAATCCGAATGGTTCCCCAACGTGGCTGTTAAACAGGGGAATTTCCAACAATGCACAATATGCCTGTCACGCAGAACAGTGAGAAGAGGGCATAGATCCCTCCTACGCTGTAGAGTAATGGCGGACAGATCTTGAAAGATTTGTATGCTTATATCAAAGCAAATATTCACATAATAAATGGAAACTCAAATGATTAGTTCTACAACCATTTATTTAAGTCCTTCAGTTTATAGTCCATATAAAAAGATTATAGCAGTATGATAGGTTGTGTAATCATAAAATGTTCATCCACAAATGGCAGCCTCCACAAGGGGATTAGAGGCAAACTCCAGCAGGAGCTACAGTGTATAAAAGAAAAGAGAGGCGCATCTAAGTGTAGCAATATGGTTGCATTTAATGAAGGTACATCATTTAGCAACTCACATGGTTGATGAATAAAAGAGGCACATCTAAGTCTGCAAGATTTCCCTGCAGTAGAGCGATCTGAAAGCATGCCGTGGAGAGCAGCGTAGAAGAGATGATGGCGGTGAGGAGGATGGTCTTTGTGGACAGCTTTACTCCGGATGCCTGCATACTTAGATGTGCCTCTTTTTAATCATCAACGATGTGAGTTGCTAAATGTTGTACCTTCATTTAATATAACCATATTGCTACACTTAGAGGCACCTCTCTTCTTTTATATTCAGTTGTGATATGATGCTACTTGTCTATCAAGACATCTTTTGTATATCGAGTCAAAATTTATTTAAAAATTTTGCTTGTCTTCTAAAACGCTCTTAAACCAAGTTACTCTCAAACCAAGATTTTACTGTATCTTCTTTTTGTGTAAAGCTAACCAAACAGCATACAGTGTCCCTGGGGGATTCAGTGTCTAGCCCTCCAGGTCTGAGTGCCCTATGACACTTTTCCATCTCCATTGGTGTGTCAGGTCGTCTGCCTAGTAAGGTGTTAAAAATTGGCCATACCACTGGCTGTAGCTGGGGACCTTCCACCGACTCTGGGATCCCACTGATGCGCAGATTGCGCCTCCTGCTTCTGTTGTCAAGATCCTCAAGGTGGCGGTTCATATCAATTAGGTGCTGGGCATGAACACTAGTGATTGTAGCTGCTGGATAGCCGCGCCATGAGTTGGGGCCGCAGACTTTAGGTGCTCCAAGCGAGAACCCACCTCTCTCAGATCTGTTTTAAGATCCGTGATCACTGCTGACAGCATATTTTTAATGTCCAGTGCCTCTTGCTGTAAGTCTGCTAAGCTGGGAAGCAGTGAGGGCTGCAAGCCAAGGGTGTTGACTCCTGCTGCTCCTGTGTTATCCGATGGGACAGTGCAGCACCCCGGACCGCGATTCGAGACCTGGGAGCCAGTTTGCTGTTTTCTGTCTAAAGAATGTGCTCTCCTGCTAATGGTAAGCTGAATAGAAGTCCTAGGTGTCAGAGCTCACCACTTAGGCTGCCATCATGGTTCGGTGCCAGGACACTTACCTGTGTAAGGACACTTACCTGTCCCAAGGTCCAGCGATGTGGGGATCGAAGCCCCGCTCGTCTCCCCCTCCGTTCAGCGGCGCCGGCATTGCAACTGTGGGCGCCGGGCTATGGCTTCACAGCCTGGCACCCACTGCGCATGCGCGAGTGGCGCCGCGTGCCGTGATTGGCCGCTCAGTTACCTGGGACCTGTAATGGGTCCCAGATGATTGACAGGAGGGAGGGAGCAGAGCTGAGCCCTTCCTGTGCCGAGGGGGAAGTGATGTCACCAGCCCAGGCACTGGAAGAGGCAGACTACGAGGGACCACCTAGCAACAGGCATTTAGAGGTAAGTAAAAAAAATATCAATTTTTTTTTTTTAATTTTTCATTTAGTGTTTTTTTTTTTTTTTGGGTGGAACCCCACTTTCAGTCTGCCTGCTGCACCTTGTATATTTATCAAGGTTGTTAGCCCCTGTGCTTGCTCTACTGTAATCACAAGGCATTCCCATCAGGGGAAAAGTTGGCTCAGACCTTGATGGCAAATATCTAAAAGACTCTTCAGAAGTTCGACTGGATCCTGAACCTTTAGAATTCTGCACTGGATTATTCTGTAGAGTACCTAGGTTTCCCTGTGGATACTGCTTGATCCAGAGTTTTCTTTTTACAGACTAGCTGGTTTACCCCACACTGCTTCATGGTTGCTGGCTTTAATGGTATGGCTGTTGAAAACCGGGCCCTAAATGATTGGGGGACTATCCAGTGCTATTATTGCACTTGAAAAGAGTACCTTGCATGGTGCCAGGCAAGGAAATTTTAGCCCAGAAAAACCCCTGTGGAATATATCCTGACCTTCCTCCACTCTGGCCTTTGGTACTGCACAATGTTGTTTTTTTTTTGTTTGTATTTTTTTGCCATCACTTTGGCAAGACAAGTTTTCGAATTAGCGGATCTCTCCTGTAGAGAACCTTTTCTTGTCTTGCACAGAGACAAGGTTTTATTGATGCCAAGAACTGTACTCCCTATGGTTGGTTTCTTCTTTTTTTTTTTTCCTTAATTGGGACATTGTTTTCCCATCCTGACCCAATAACTCCCAAGGACATTTCCCTCAAGTCTTTTGGTTGTGGTGTATTGACCACATCTTCCTTCAGGATGACTGACACACTTTTTTCATCATCCCTGAAGTTCCTCGTAGACTTGTATCTGCATCTTGGGTTTTTCGACATCAGGCATTTTTGCCACAGATTTCGAGGTCACTACCTGGTAGTCTTTTCAGGCCTTCACAGTGGATAGCCTGGTGTCCAAGAAAACGGTGAGAAATAATAGAGTTTTCAGAGGCAGATTAAGCTACCAGGATCCACACTGGGTGCTAGGCAGATGCACTTTAAATCAGGATATAGTTAATTTTATTTTTCCTTTTAACCACTTCAATTCAGGGCACTTTCCTCCCTTCCGGCCCAGGGCAATTTTCATAAATAAATAAAAAACACAGCGCTCGCAAATAAATAAATTATATTAAAAACTAATTCATGTGTTGCAGCTGCTAGATGAAAAAAGTGCTAACACTTTGAAAATATATAAAACAAAAAGAATCTGCGCTGGCAACTCCCCAAGTGTATAATTGTGAGAAAGTGATATTTTGAGTTTTATATCAAAAAGCATATATACCATATGATGTTGCACAGAACCACATTTAGTGGATATTATATGGAGATGTACCAAGAACTGTGCATAAAACTACCAAACTATGTGAATAAAAATAAATCAATAAACGTAAATTTTGTGATCTAAATCAATTCACTCTTGGATGCTATGCGACTAGAAAGTCACTAGACTGTTATAGAGATAATCCCATACATTTGTGAGTGACAATAAATTAATCTCTGAAGAGTAAAGAATATGTGAATCAAAAGTCATAAATCATAACATAAAGTCTGTTAAATTAAACCGTTCCTTCACAGGATGACAATCTGCAGATTTCAAACTTGATTCATTCAAAATAATAGATTCCAAATAACAGATAAGGCTGATGCCGGTAATGCTTGAGAGGAGGCTTTAGAGATCACAACCCTCGCATTCCATCAGAAAAAAGAAGAAGAGAAGACACATAGCATAAAACCTATGACACCGTGAGATCACCTGCGCATAAAAGCGCTACTCACGGAACCGATGTGCAGAGCAGGCATTCAGATAGTTTAGTCGGTGTTCGCTGCTGTGCGGCGTGCGTTCCACCAACTCCAGGAAGTGATGTCACTGGTTCTCAGGTTTACAAGCGTGGGCAGGATGTTACGTCGACGCGTTTCGCCCCTCCCCCAGGGCGTTATCAAAGACTCGAGTCTTTGATAACGCCCTGGGGGAGGGGCGAAACGCGTCGACGTAACATCCTGCCCACGCTTGTAAACCTGAGAACCAGTGACATCACTTCCTGGAGTTGGTGGAACGCACGCCGCACAGCAGCGAACACCGACTAAACTATCTGAATGCCTGCTCTGCACATCGGTTCCGTGAGTAGCGCTTTTATGCGCAGGTGATCTCACGGTGTCATAGGTTTTATGCTATGTGTCTTCTCTTCTTCTTTTTTCTGATGGAATGCGAGGGTTGTGATCTCTAAAGCCTCCTCTCAAGCATTACCGGCATCAGCCTTATCTGTTATTTGGAATCTATTATTTTGAATGAATCAAGTTTGAAATCTGCAGATTGTCATCCTGTGAAGGAACGGTTTAATTTAACAGACTTTATGTTATGATTTATGACTTTTGATTCACATATTCTTTACTCTTCAGAGATTAATTTATTGTCACTCACAAATGTATGGGATTATCTCTATAACAGTCTAGTGACTTTCTAGTCGCATAGCATCCAAGAGTGAATTGATTTAGATCACAAAATTTACGTTTATTGATTTATTTTTATTCACATAGTTTGGTAGTTTTATGCACAGTTCTTGGTACATCTCCATATAATATCCACTAAATGTGGTTCTGTGCAACATCATATGGTATATATGCTTTTTGATATAAAACTCAAAATATCACTTTCTCACAATTATACACTTGGGGAGTTGCCAGCGCAGGGCAATTTTCAGCTTTCAGTGCTGTCGCATTTTGAATGACAATTGCGCGGTCATGCAACACTGTACTCAAACAACATTTTTATACTTTTCTTCCCACAAAAAGAGTTTTCTTTTGGTGGTATTTGATCACAACTGACTGTGGTTTTATTTTTTTTTAAACGAACTAAAAAAGACCAAAATTTTTGGAAAAGTGTTTCTTCGTTTGTTAAACAATATTGTTTTCTCCTTCACTGATGGGCACTGATGAGTTGGCACTAATATGTAGAATTGTTGGACACTGATCTGCAGCACTGATTGGCATTGTGAAGGGCATTGGCAGGCGTTACTGTTGGGCACTGATTGGTACTTTGGGCACTGACTGGCACTTTGGGCACTGACTGGGAGATGTGGGCACCTCTGATGTCAGCGCGAACCGAGGAAAGCCGTTTACCGGCACTTCCTGGTTACACGCTGTGATTGGTCACAGCTGATCATGTGGTAAAGAGCCTACGTCATAGGCTGTTTACCACGATCGGAGTTACGGTGTGTCAGGCTGTGTCATATGACGTCCAGTCAGGATAACTTAACCACTTTGCGCACGTCATTCTGCTATATGGCGGGCGGCAAGTGGTTAAGGTAAAAAAAAATTCTATTTAATTATATTCTATTTCTAATTACATTATTAAATATATTTTTAAGCAGTGTTCGTACTAGGATTTGACCAGCTAATGCCACTTGCAGTCCCTGTACAGCAGGACTTATAAAGACACTGAGTGAAAAAAGTGGCAAGGGGAGTCAGTTCATATCCTGACAAGGAGCAAGCTGATAGCAGGAAAGAGCAGAATGAAAAATTAGCTAATCGCTGTGTTGAAAAAAAAAACTGCTTCACTGTACAGTCACTGGCAGGGGGTGAGTCTGACGGCCTGGGCTCAAGATTATAGGACCAGGTGGACCAGAAAGCTGAATCCCTTTCATGTAAGACCTGGGATGCTTTAGCCCTAGCACTGGGTCTGGCACCACCTTTTATCCATGCTGTTCCGGAATCTCTTTAAGTAGTTGCTAAGGCAGTCACTTGTCAGGTTGTTGTAGAAGTGGTTGGATCTGTTAGAGCTACATACAATTCATCAATTTATTCTGCTAAAAACTTGTGATTAAAAGGCTGGAATGGAGTTCTGACTTCTAAATCCCATTTGAAGGAAATCTAATTTGTGAATTTTGAGATAAGGGAGAATTTTCCAACATGAAATGGTGCACATAATTGTATGTTAGGGGCACAGGATAAAAAATTCAGGTTCATTGTATTATGATGCCACTTCAGGAGATTGTCTTGTCTCTATTCCCATCGCACATGTTTCTGGTTTAAAGGCTCCTCTGTAGTGGACACTGGACACTGGATATATCGCAGATAAATACACATGTTAAAAAGGAAGAGAAGCGCCAGGCAAATCCTTGTGCAGCATTATTTTATTTGATCAAAATACAAATTGTTGATAGTATAAGGTGCACTTACATAGTGCTAGTGAGGGTAGGTGCTTTCCAGATCCAGCATCACAGAAGAGCCGCCGGGGTGTCCCTGTGGAGAGGAGTCCATGAGCGCCGTGTGTCATCGGGAAGCTGAAACCTTGAGGGAATTTTTTGAGGGCGATACTAAGCTAAGCAGGGCAATAACTTCTCCGCAGGATGTGGAAACCTTGCAAAAAGATGTGAACAAATTAATGGGGTGGGTGACTACATGGCAAATGAGGTTCAATGTAGAAAAATGTGAAATAATGCATTTGGGTGGCAAAAATTTGAATGCAATCTACACCCTGTTCCAAATTATTATGCCAATGATATTTTTCTCATTTACCTACATAATTGATGTAAACAACAGTCAGCATAATTCTCATGTTATCAACTATTAAGAGTACAATTCAAATTTTATTGAACAAACCTAATAACGTTTTTTTTCCAAAATAAAAAACGTACAATGCACTGTTCCAAATTATTACGCACAGTACATTTTAAAACACTTTATAGGTTGTAAAGAACTGAAAATTGTCATTTGTTGTGTTTGCAGCATATTTACTGAAATCAAAAGCTATTTAAATCAAACTTTGAACAACATTTTAACTTTTTAAACATTTTAACAGGTCACGTTACATTTTAACATAAAACCCCTTATTTGATAGCAGCTTCACAAGTCTTGCATCCATCCATTGTGAGTTTTTGGACAGTTTCTGCTTGAATTTGTTTGCCAGATGTCAGAATAGCCTCCCAGACCTGCTGTTTGGATGTAAACTGCCTCCCACCCTCATAGATCTTTTGCTTGAGGATGCTGAGGATGCTCCAAAGGTTCTCAATAGGATTGAGGTCAGGGGAGGATGGAGGCCACACCATGACTTTCTCTCCTTTTATCCCCATAGCAACCATTGATGCAGAGGTATTCTTTGCAGCATGAGATGGTGCATTGTCATGCATGAAGATAATTCTATTACGGAAAGCATAGTTCTGCCTTCTGTATCAGGGAAGGAAGTGGTCAGTCAGGAACTCCACATACTTTGCAGAGGGCATCTTTACACCTTCTGGGACCCTAAAGGGGCTGACCAGCTCTCTTCCCATGATTCCAGTCCAAAACATGACTCCACCACCGCCTTGCTGACGTCGTAGCCTTGTTGGAACAGGGTGGCCCTCCACCAACCATCTATTACTCCATCCATCTGGACCATCCAGGGTTGCACGGCACTCATCAGTGAACAGGACTGTTTGAAAATTAGTCTTCATGTTTTTTTCTGCCCAGTGCAGCCGTTTCTGCTTGTGAGCTTTGGTTAGCAGCTTCAAATATCTGTTTGCTGCTATGTTATGGTGTTTTAGCAGCTGCTTTCTTGATCCGATGCATGGATCTGGCAGAAATCTTCCTCAATGTGCCTTTATCTGCACGAAACCCGTTTTTATACCTCGTCCAAGGCACTGAACTATTTTCGCTCTTTTCGGCAGCAGAGATCCTTTTTCTTCCCCATATTGCTTGAAAATGGTGCTCTGCTTAATAATGTGGAACACCCTCCTTTAGTAGTTTTTACTTTAATTGGGCTCACCTGGCAATCTAATTATCACAGGTGTCCGAGATTGTTTTCAGTGATCAAAAGAGCCCTGAGACACAATGCCATCCATGGGTTAAACTGAAAAAAAAAATATTTAATCTTTGTGACACTGAAATAGAATTTGCATAACAATTTGGAACAGGGAGTATACACTGGGGGGAGAATCTAGGATGGAAAAGGACCTGGGGGTCCAAGTAGATGATAGGCTCGGCAATGGCATGCAATGCCAAGCTGCTGCTAACAAAGCAAACAGAATATTGGCATGCATTAAAAAGGGGATCAACTCCAGAGATAAAACGATAATTCTCCCACTCTACAAGACTCTGGTCCGGCCGCACCTGGAGTATGCTGTCAAGTTTTGGGCACCAGTCCTCAGGAAGGATGTACTGGAAATGGAGTGGGTACAAAGAAGGGTAACAAAGCTAATAAAGGTCTGGAGGATATTAGTTATGAGGAAAGGTTGCGAGCACTGAACTTATTCTCTCTGGAGAAGAGATGCTTGAGAGAGGATATGATTTCAATATACAAATACCATACTGGTGACCCCACAATAGGGATAAAACTTTTTCGCAGAAAGGAATTTAACAAGACTCGTGGCACGTATTAAAGTTAGAAGAAAAGAGGTTTAACCTTAAGCTACGTAGAGGGTTCTTTACTGTAAGAGCGGCAAGGATGTGGAATTCGGTTCCACAGGCGGTGGTCTCAGCAGGGGGCATTGATGGTTTCAAGAAACTATTAGATAAGCACCTGAACGACCGCAACATACAAGAATATACAATGTAATACTGACATATCACACACATAGGTTGGACTTGTGTCAACCTCACCAACCAACTATGTAACTATGTAACCTGGGGTGGACGTCGGCTGTATAAGAGCCCTTGCACACTGGGGCGGGGGGCGGTGTCGGCGGTAAAACGCCGCTATTATTAGCGGCGTTTTACCGTCGGTATGCGGCCGCTAGCGGGGCGGTTTTACCCCCCGCTAGCGGCCGAGAAAGGGTTAAATACCACCGCAAAGCGCCTCTGCAGAGGCGCTTTGCCGGCGGTATAGCCGTGCCGTCCCATTGATTTCAATGGGCAGGAGCGGTAAAGGAGCGGTATACACACCGCTCCTTCACCGCTCCGAAGATGCTGCTGGCAGGACTTTTTTTACCGTCCTGCCAGCGCATCGCTCCAGTGTGCAAGCCCTCGGGGCTTTCACACTGGAATGAAAGCAGCGGCACTTTCGGGGTGGTTTGCAGGCGCTATTATTAGCGCAATAGCGCCTGCAAACCGCCCCAGTGTGCAAGGGCTCTAACTCTGTGGAGGAGTGTTCAGGAGCTGTCAGAGTGGGGAACCGCCTGCCACAGTGTCTGGCCAATCGGAACGCGTTTCGAAGGCACGACCAAGCCTCCTTCATCAGCTGTGATGTGATGCTGGATAATGAAAGCACCTACCCCTCACTAGCACTATGTAAGTGCACCTTATACCGTCAACAATTTGTATTTTAATTAAATAAAATAATGCTGCACTAGGATTTGCCTGGCACTTCTCTTCCTTTTTTGCCTTCCTTTTCCCATAGTAATCGGGTCCCCCAGCCCGCACCTGAAGCAGCCTCGCTCCCTTTGCAGCATTTGTTTCAGAGTCTCAGAGTTGACAGGGAAGCAACCCCTAGAACTCCATGTTCAACTTGTTTATTTCAGGACTTTGATCGATTGTTTTTTTACAAAAACTTTTGTTTATTATTTTTTTTAATTCAAGTTTTATCGCCACAATATATTTTTATTGTTGCTATTTATGAACCAGCATATTTGTACATGTCCTCCCACCTTTTTTCACAATTGGGCGTTTCAGCGCTGAGCAATACACCGGTGCTTAATGTGTGTGTGTGTTTTCTAAAATACACGTTTGCCTGCACACCATGGATCTTGACTTGCAGTCCAAACATTTTATTGCAGAAAGATCACATCACAACAGGATAAATTTCGGAGCCACGCAGGACCCCTCCGTCTGGGGTGTGAAGGAGATTGGACATTGGCGATTTCAGAAAGGGGAGCTGCCTCAGTGTTGACATTGGGCACTCGACCGGCTTCTTTTTCAGCTGCGTGAGCTCTGAGCCCTTTTTCTTCTGTCCATTTTTCTCATGGACCTTGTTACCATCCTACCATCTTCCCCTGCACCTACATTAAATTTACATTCCCTTGGACATTAGTTGGGCTTCCTGTTGCATTACAGTAATCTTGTAACAGATGGAATTAAACATGTGCAGATTAAACCTCCGCTTTAAAATTACTTGACATATGTTAAACTGGTAAGTGCATGTCATTATGTTATATACGCAATTGATTGTAATAATGCACTAGGTCTGTGCCTCAGTTGGTTTATGTATTGTGTTTTTTTAAGTTTAAGCATGAAGTTTCTGTTCAATATTACCTTCTTTCATTCTTTCAAACAATATATCTTAACACTGAAGCTTAACAGCTACAACCTTGTAAAGGTCTACTGTGACTGTGTTTATTTTGTCCTACCACTGCTGCTGTTCATATTACATATCTGCTCGATCTTCTCTAGGACATATAGGAAACGTTCCCAGCCTTGCAGGCAAAAAATACAAGATCAAAAACTGTTAAGAGCGGTGCTTGGTCCAGATGCTATTCCAGAAGAGGAAGACGATGAAATCAAAAATTGTGGGCAGTTCATTGACAATAAGTGTCCTGAAGGTGTGCACAGATGTTTTTTTCTATGTTACTAAATTGAGATAGAAAATGTATGCTATTGCTAATGCTACATATTAGATTTTAATTGTAACATACACAACTTACTGCATGTTTGCATACTGTATGTTTACAAAAGGACTCATCCCCATCCCTTTCAGAGCCATTAGAAATATCAAGACTGAGACAGAAAAAAGAAGGTATTTAGAGAGATGTAGGAAGATAAAAAAGAGAAAGTGGTACACAAGGAAAGATAAAAAAGATATTACCAAAAAGGATTGTAGAAGTTCCCCATGGGGTTTTTTAAGCAGCAAACATCGAAAAAAGTTTTTGGACTACAAAGATTTAAAATATGAGCTCCGGTTACACATAGAGTTAAGTATATAGGGTACATATACTGGTTATGCTGAGCATTTATCCCATAATCGCACAATAAGTTGCAAGGAGTGTACATATATTATCACTCCAAGCAGTATCATTAATGATTGTAGTAATGCTTGCCAATAAAGAAGACCCCGAGACCCCAATGCATTTCAACGTTTACATGGTCATTGTCTTCCTCAGGGGGTCCTTTAGGTTCTGTAAAGGCATCAAGGTAAAAGTGATCATATATTCCTTGTATATCATTAAATATAGATATTCCATAGTAGCTTGATATTTACCCTTGGTACCGTATACACTCTTAACCGGAGTTATCTTAAAAACAAAGGGTCAGAGAAGTCCCCCTCTTCTGACGCTGGACTCCTTGCACCGCTGTCCCCACCTGCCCCCCAAGGGGGAAACAGGACCAACCCATGGGGCTTACGAACGATCACAGATGTGTAGCTCTCCTCCACACTTGGATGCAGGTAAAGAGCAGGACACCTATAGATTCGTCATAATAGAAAAAAGGGAGTTTCTTACTGTCATATCTAACTTTCAAAAAACTATGTGTCCTGTGTGTGAATTAGTTCACTTAGATATAGAGAAAGATTGAACATACTGAGTATCTACACATTTATATTACTCTGGCATGTAGAGCCCCATGGCCTGTGTGTGTAGCCAGAGAGGGAGTAAATGAATATCTATTGGCATAAATCTTAAATCATACTATGATTACATTAAGTCTATCATATCCTCTGATACTGGTGTATTATACTGTAATTGCATTAAGTCTATCATATCCCATGATACTGGTGTATTGTAGACTTTCATGTAAAAAGGTGCAGTGTGCTGAAAAGAAAAGGGAAAAAGAAAAGGTGTGTGTGAGCAAAACAATGTGGATGAATGTTATATTACATAGTGAAAAAAGGCATAATGTGAAAAAGTAAAAACATCCTAGTTTAGGGGGAATAAGTGATGTGCCAAGTGCAAAGCATGAAAGGATGAAAAAAACAGTGAAAAAAACCAATGAAAAAAACACAATGAAAGAACCTCAATGCATAAGGTGAAAAACAGTGTGCCAAAGTGTGGAAAGGTAATGGTTAGTGTATGACAATGTTACAAAGTGAAAAAAGAAAAAGATGATAACGACAAGCATTTGAATAGTGTAAGTGTTGTGTAACTATGTGAATGGAATGGCAGTAAATAATTGGTCATTCGTGAGGGTGCAAATGGGTGATTAAAGGAATGGAATTAAAACCTTATTATGAATTGAAACTGGTGCTAAAAAATAAAAACAAATAAGGCTATAAAATGCATGTGAAAATCACTTGTCTTGGGACTAAAGGCCAAGAAAGGGAGAAGCTCACCTAATAGTTCCTAGTGGGAAAGTTATTGGTGTCTATGGCGTACCACAGGTAGATGCACAGTGTCTGATAACCAAGTTTAGCAGACAGGTGCATAGGAAGCCTTTAATAAACAAAAAAGGGTATTAGACATAAAGAGGATTTATAGACAAGCTCACAGCGGTACAGCATGACCCTCTGTTTGCATGTTTGCTTACCTCATGAAATGGTTGCCGTCTTACTCTGTCAGGGATCAGCTGAGCTGTCTGAATCTAGGATGTCTCTAGTTATACTCACTACATCGTCCATTATTGCTATCAGCTGTTCGCAGCCTGCAATCCCAGCCTACCAAGGGGAGGGGCCGTGGGGAGGCAGTCCTGCGTCCCCTCTGTAGTCATCCTGGTGTTCCGACAAGCGGAACGCTCCGGAGACCTCCGACACCTCCGTCGTAAAAAACGAGGCTGGGAACTAGGTGAGCGCACGCGCAACCCGGACATCTCCGATCTAAGCCGAAGGGTGTTCATGCGCTCTGCCCAGATCCCAGTCCCCGGTGGTGTGTGCAGAACGCCGCCGGCAGGGAAAGCAAGCTCCACATAGTGGTTGCTGGCAACCACTGGTGTTTGCTACAAAGGGAGACGTAGGTGAACATCTTCCTACCCTGCCGGGAAGCCGCCGAGTTGGTGGTTGTAAACCCCAGAGGCCAGGAGAGAGAGCGGGACGGTGATCCAGCATCTGGGGGAAAAAGAAAAGGAAAAAAAAGGGCATCAGAAATATATACATTGTTTGCACAGAAAAGTATACTTCAATGTTCGGGAGTTATACAAAGTTAGAAAATATTTAACATTTATATATCAACTAAGCAGGACAAAAAGGGTATAAATTGCAACAACTGTACCCAAAAGAAAGGGATGGATCCAAACTTTATTTTTCTTTTTTATGGGAATCATTCCCAAGGGTTTTACTCCCAAAGGGGGAAACAACCAGAGAGGACATTCTAGCAGGGATTCAAAAGGCAGACGCATTATAATCTCATGGCTATGTGTATTTTTTATTTAATATTATCTCATATTTTATTACACCAAATTCTTTTTCAAAAAGACACAAGACAGCTATGTCTAGATGTGCCTAATTGTTGCTACGAAATCGCAAACCAAGAAAAGGTGACATAACTGATAAATTGTATACGTCTCTTGGTATATCCACCAAGTGCTTATCTGCATCTCTCTAGTTTGTCCTCCCTGAACTGAAGCCCTTGAGAAAGGGGGTATATGAAATAGACTCATTTAAGCCAGGATATGAGGTTGCCCCCAATCTGTATATCCATTTTTGCTCAATTTGAAGAAGTCGTTTGTTCCAATCTCCGCCCCGTGCCAGAATATGAATTCGGTCTAGGGCGGCGAATGTCACTTTGGGCATTATGTAGTTGTGTTTGGTAACAACATGCCTCCCCAAGGGAAGGTAGATGTTAGATAAAAAGATACAGCTAGAAAATGTTTTCGCTGGTCATCCTAGAGAATTAATGTAATACTAAAATTTCATCTTTCATTTGCTTTTTTGTACAGCTATTACTGTTCCAGGTAACACTGTAAAACAGCAGCAGTATTCATTAGAGGTGCGCATCTTCACTGGTCTCACAATTCAATTTGATTACGATTATCTGGTCAACGATTCAATATAATTAGATTTCATGATGCATCACGATTACTGACGATGGTTTCCATCAAAAAAATTCAAGCATTAAGAAGAACTTCATTTTTAAAAAATTTTATCTGCTTTAAAAAAAAAAACACTCCCTGCATATAGCAGGACAGGGACATGGAAGAATACAGGATATGAGGGAGGGGTAGGAACTGAAGGGTGGAAAAATCCATGAATAAGAAAGGAAGGATGGAAGAGTCTGGGGATGGAGGAATTCATGGATAGAGAATGGAAGGCCAGAGGAGTCTGGAGATAGGAACTGAAGGATGGAAGAGTATGGGGATGGAGATGGAGGAATCAATGGATAGGAACAGAAGAATGGAAGAGTTCAAAGATAAAAATGATGGTGGTGAGGGGGGACTGAAGGATGGAAGAATCAAAGGGAGGGTGTTAAGATGGTCAACATGGAGTCCTGTAGGTGAGGAATATCAGAGGTAGAGGATCCCCTGCGCTGTGCACATGGCAGGGTTGGGGATGTGATGGTCTCTTCCTGGAGTCCAGGGTTGGGGATGTCATAGTGCTTTCTGTATAAAAATATTTTATTAAAGTGGAGTTCAATCCAAAAGTGAAACTTCCATTTTAAGGAGTCCTGACCCCCTTACATGCCACAGCTGGCATGTCATATTTTTTTTGGGGGGGGGGGAAGAGTGGGTACCTAATTTTGACAAGTACCCAGCTCCCACTTCCGCTCAGGCCGCCTAGGCAGTCCCTCCCTCCCTGCAATCTTCTGGGACACGTCACAGGTCCCAGAAGATTGCCCGGCCATTCAGGACAGGGCAGTGAGACATGCACACCCTGCTGTGAAGCTGCAAGCTGTCGCAGCTGTGTGCCCACAGTAGTATTGCCAGTGCTGTGGACAGGCAGGGGTGAGAATAGAGGGTTTTTGGTGGCTACGTCTCTGGATCGTGGGACAGGTGAGTGTGTGTTTATTAAAAGTCAGCAGCCACACTTTTTGTAGCTGCTGATTTTTAATAAACAAAAAATCGACTGGAACTCTACTTTGAATTAAAAAAATTCTCACTCACTTATAAAATGCACTAATCCGGCGCACTACAGGGTACAGGCATTCACACACACTGCTGCTTGGGAGGTCAGGAGGGATAAGAATCTACAGCTGACAAACAGCCCTGTGAAGTTCCCTGTGCTGTCTCTGTGCTGACCGTTCCCCTGGGTTCCCTTGCATCTTCCAGCACATTAGGAGTTGACACAGTGGCATGTGCAAACGGGGAAGCCAGGGAACTGTCAGCACGGAGCGTGTACGAGGTGTAAGAGTACAAACTCATATGTACTCTACTTACTGCTTTTAAAACAACTTTTAAAAAACTCTGTGTTACAATCCATTAAGTGCCCCAACGTATGTGCTTTTTAAAAAAATATGGAGCTACATACCGCATTTCCTGGCCTGCCTCTCTCCTCTCATGTCTCTCCTGATGTCAGTAGGGAATTCTCAGCCCCGCCCGCTGACTGTAGCTATCAGATCAGAATAGAGGCATGCTGGGCTGAGAATTCCCCGCTGACGTCAGGAGAGACGTGAGAGGAGAGAGGCGGGCTGGGCAGTCACATGAGCGGCGTGTACTCACACTGAGAAATGCGGTATGTAGCTCCATATTTTTAAAAAGCACATACAGTGGGGCACTTAATGGATTGTAACACAGGATTTATTAAAATGGTTATTTTAGCAACTATACACTTGTAGCGCTCTCCTGGGAGGGGCAGGACAGGCCTGGATGACGTCATCCGCCAATCGATTGTTCTGGTCGTATGCATTGATCCCGCTGCGGGGACACCCAAATCGCGATGCATCAATGCTGTGATTAATTTCAGCACCCCTAGTATTCGCACTGTAATACTTAACCACTTCCCACCCAAGGTACGTCATATGACGTCCTTGACTTTGTGCGGGTATATCTGAATGATGCCTGCATCTACAGGCATCATTCAGATATCGTCTTTTTCAGCCGGCGATTCCCTACACCATAAGAATGATCATAGCGGCTGTTCCACCACTTGATCGTTCTTACGGGCGGCGAGAGGGGACGTCCCCCCCTCCCCCCGCCCTTCGGTGCATCTACCGGCTCACTGCTGCGATCGGCGAGTCGGAGCATGGATCCAACCGGCCCCCGGAAGTTTACCATAGAGATTTTTGGCAGACCAGATGGTTGCCGGAGTCTCTATGAACGTTCGGAGACCAGGCGCTATGTTATGATGTCACGCCCGGCCTCTGCACTCAAACAAATGGCACCGGCTGGGAAGCAGAGATCGTTTATTTTTTATTTTTTTATTTCAGGCTTGCCAGCCTAGAGGTGAGATATGGGGTCTTATTGACCCCATATCTCACTGTAAAGAGGACCGATCATGCCATATTCCTATTACAAGGGATGTTTACATTCCTTGTAACAGGAATAAAAGTGTCAAACTAAAAAAAGAAAAGTAAAATTAACAATACAAACAAAAATGTATGCAGAAGCAAACGCATCCGTAAGTCCCGCCCACATATGAAAACAGTGTTCAAACCACACGTGAGGTGAACATTAGAGCGATAATTCTAGCCCTAGATCTCCTCTGTAACTCAAAACATGTAACCAGTAAAAATTTTTCAAGCGTCGCTTATGGAGATTTTTAACTACTGAAGTTTGGCGCCATTCCATGAGCGTGTGCAATTTTAAAGCGTGACATGTTGGGTATCTATTTACTCAGCATAACTTCATCTTTCAAATTATGTAAAAACATTGGGCTAACTTTAACCACTTGACCACTGGGCACTTAAACCCCCTTCCTAACCAGACCAATTTTCAGCTTTCGGTGCTCTCACATTTTGAATGACAATCACTCAGTCATGCAACACTGTACCTATATGAAATTTTTGTCCTTTTTTTCACACAAATAGAGCTTTTTTTTGGTGGTATTTAATCACCGTTGGGTTTTTTATTTTTTGCGCTATAAAAGAAAAAATACCGAAAATTTTGTAAAAAAAATGCATTTTTCTTCATTTGTATTATAAAATTTTGCAAATAAGTAATTTTTCTTCATAAATTTGGGCCAAAATTTATACTGCTACATATCTTTGGTAAAAATAACCCAAATTAGTGGATATTATTTAGTCTGTGTGAAAGTTATAGCGTCTACAAGCTATGGTGCCAATCACTGAAAATTGATCACATCTGATCACACCTGTTGTACTGAGGCCTATCATTTCTTGAGACCCTTACAAGCCAGGAAAGTACAAATACCCACAAAATGACCCCTTTTTGGAAAGTAGACATTCCAAGGTATTTAATAAGAGGCATGGTGAGCTTTTGAAGTTGTCATTTTTTCCCACAATTCTTTGCAAAATTAAGATTTTTTTTTATTTTTATTTTTTTTCACACCAAATTGTCATTATAACAGGTTATTTCTCTCACATGGCATATACATTCCCCAAATGACACCCCAAAATATATTCTGCTACTCTTCCTGAGTATGGCGATACCACATGTGTGAGACTTTTACACAGCCTGGCCACATACAGAGGCCCAACATTGAAGTAGCACATTCAGGCATTCTAGGAGCATAAATTACATATCTAATCTCTAATCTCTCAACCACCTATTACACTTTTGAAGGCCCTGGAGCACCAGGACAATGGAAACGCCCACAGAGTGACCCCATTTTGGAAAGCAAACACCCCAACGTATAATCTATGAGGCATAATGAGTCTTTTGAACGGTTCATTTTTTTCCAGAAGTTTTTGGAAAATGTGGGAAAAAAATAAACGCTTTTTTTTTTTTACACAAAGTTGTCCATTTCTAAGATATTTCCAACACATAGCATGTACATAACAAAAATGACACCCCAAAATCTATTCTGCTACTCCTCCTGAGTTTGGTGATACCACATGTGTGAGACTTTTAAACAGCCTGGCCACGTACAGAGGCCCAACATTGAAGTAGCACATTCAGGCGTTCTAGGAGCATAAATTACACTCATTTCCTTACAATCTATCACATTTTTGAAGGCCCTTCATATTTCTAACACATAGCATGAACCAAGAATTACACCCTAAAATACGTTCTGTTGAGCAAAGGGTAAACAAAAGATTACCTGTGGTTTTAGTAGTGCAGGTGTCCACAGGAGGAGAGCCCTGATCCAGGCAGCAGGCAGGGACGTGGTCAGCGACAGTGAATGGAATAGTCCAGGCAGCAGGCAAGAATATTGTCCATAGTACAGCCAGGGATACTGTCCTTATACAGTCCAGGGTCAGTGCAAGTAGAGACATTGCCAGCAGTGTCAAAATATTAGTCCTGGTAGTAAGCAGGAACATGGTCCAAGTAGCAGGCCAAGAAAGAATGGGGACAGGGGTAGAGGCTTTTCCCACCCAAATCTTTTTGAAGCCTCCGAGTCTCCAGACCCTAATCTGGGAATGAGAAAACTAAAAAAATAGGTTTCTTCATCCAGAAAAACAATTCTGGAGCCCCTCACATATGTGAGACCCCTGTGTTATGAAGCCCACTACTCCAGTAGCAGAGTAAAAGACCAGTCCAAGAGGCAGGCAAAAAACATGGTCAACCAGTCCAGGGTCAGTTCCAGAGCAGGCAGAGGTAGGTACAGTTTAGCGTTAGGCAGAAGCGTGGTCGTTTAGCAGGCCAGGGTCAGTTTCGGAGAAGGCAGCGGTATGTTTAGTGGCATAAAGGGGTGTGGCGGTAAATGACAATTACGTTTACCATACTTCCCTAATAATGTAGAGAAGTATGGTAACGGCGGAAACATTCATCAATACAAAGGCCTGGTTGGGAAGGACAATCAGGACAATAGAACACAGTGTCTTTTCTAGCTCCTCCTCTGGAGCACACCCGGCATCTCTTCTGACGTTCCCGGCCTGTTTTATGGTGAGGGAGTTTTTCAGGAAAGTGGCGTTCGTGGAGTCTGCTCACTGAATCCGAGCGAATGCTTTCTGGGGCGCCTTCAGGGTACAAAAGGTTGGAGATAATTTCTTCTTGGTACTGAAGATAAGATACGGGGCTCTCTGTAGATTTACGGTAAATAACAAAACTATTGTAAATGGCCAAACTGAAAAGATATATAGAGACTTTTTT
The DNA here is from genome assembly GCF_042186555.1 of Aquarana catesbeiana. Classification (NCBI taxonomy): domain Eukaryota; kingdom Metazoa; phylum Chordata; class Amphibia; order Anura; family Ranidae; genus Aquarana; species Aquarana catesbeiana. The sequence goes on along the minus strand of NC_133324.1, from coordinate 539,059,211 downwards.
ATACCAAAAGCGGCTTTTTCTTGTGGGAAGGTAGGGTTCGATCATCTGGTCATTGAAGTCGACACCCCCCATAAACAGATTATAGTCATGGACACATTTTGGTTTCTGGATTGGGCCGTTTCTTCGGGGGATTTCCATGTAGGTGTCGTCGTGGATAGTTGTAAGCATGTGGACGTTTCGTCTGTCCCTCCACCTGAGAGCCGATATCTCTTCATTCCATAAAGACGCCGTCTCCCCTTTTCGTAGTCTTTCAGTAAGCAGCCTTTGCGGGAAGCCCTTCCTATTGGCTCGCACTGTACCACACGCTGGAGTGTCCTTGCGGTAAAGATTACGGAAGAGGGGCAAGCTTGTATAGTAGTTATCCACATAAAGGTGGTAACCCTTTCCAAGAAGTGGATATACAAGCTCCCAAACAACCTTTCCGCTGACTCCGATGTACTCCGGACATTCAGGGGGATGCAGTTGGGTATCCTTCCCTTCGTACACCCGGAAGGCGTAGATATACCCCGTTTCTCGGTCACATAGCTTGTAGAGCTTAACCCCATATCGGGCCCTTTTGCTTGGGATAAACTGCTTGAACCCAAGCCTACCTGTGAAGTGGACCAATGACTCATCCACGGAGATATTTTGATCGGGGATGAATAACTGGGGGAATTTCTCAGAGAAAAAATTTAGAAGTGGCTGAATTTTAAATAATTTGTCATGTGATGGGTCATTTCGGGGAGGGCACTGGGTGTTGTCATTGTAATGGAGGAAACGCATTATCATGAGGTATCTTGATCTTTGCATAAGGGATGAATAGATTGGCATATGGTGGATGGGGTTGGTGGACCAATAGGAGTATAATTCATTTTTTTTTTTGTGAGTCCCATATTAAATGTTAGACCTAAAAATAATTTAAATTCCTCCACTGTCAATGCTCTCCACTCATGGGGACGGGCATAACTTGAACCAGGGTTGCTTGTTGAGGTCTTGGGTAAAAATTAAATTAAAAAAATCAGTAGGGACAAAATTCTCTGTGTTCACCTGAACACCTGGCTGGGCGATGAAAGGGGGGATGTTTGCTACTCCTGAATTAGGGGGAAACCACAGAGGGTTTTCAAGGGCATAGGGAAGGCCGGCATGGGTCCTAACGCTTTGGGGCCGAGATGACACCCCGCTAGTTCTTGGCCTTTGCTGCATTGGTACTTCATTTCTTCTGGATGGCACTGTGCTACTGGTGGAAGCAACTGAGCTGCTAGTTGATGCCACTGCATTTTTGGTGGATGACACTGAGCTGCTGGTTGATGCCACAGCACTACTTGTGGTAGCCTGCTCCATGCCAGAGCGCCTTCGTTTCACAGGCACACTTTGCTCTTCCTCTGATTCTGTATCAGACCCACTGCTTACAACGGGTTCATGGTCTGAACCAGAATCAGACGCAGACTCCGAGAGCTCCCCGCTGCTCTCGTCAGTCAAGCTAAGCTGTTGGTATGCCTCCTCAGCGGAAATTTTTTTTTTTGCCATACTGGTGACTGTGGTGACAAACTGCTGTGGTAGGGACACTTGGACAGATATGGCTGCACTGATGGGTGCTGATGAGGCTGGTCTGATGAGGCTGCACTGCTGGGCTCTGATGAGGCTGCACTGCTGGGCTCTGATGAGGCTGCACTGCTGGGCTCTGATGAGGCTGCACTGCTGGGCTCTGATGAGGCTGCACTGCTGGGCACTGATGAGGGTGCACTGATGAGGGTGCACTGCTGGGCACTAATGCACCACACTGAGGATGCACTGATTATCTGGCACTGATGTGCATTAAGGTAGCACTGATGGGCACTGATGAGGATCCACTGATATGGTGGCACTGATGAGCACTCACTTATGGGCACTGATGTGCACTATTGGGTACTATAGTGGCACTGATAAGCGATGTAGTGGCACTGATGAGCGATGTAGTGGTGCAGATGAGCACTCTAGTGACGCTGATGTGGCACTGATGAGCACTGTAGTGGCACTGGTGTGGCACTGATGGTGCACTGACATAGCACTGATGGAGCACTGACGTGGCACCGATGGGCACTGTAGTGACACTGATGGCACCGATGTGGTACTGGTGGCAGATGAGCACTGTAGTGGCACTGGGCACTGGTGTGGCACTGACGTAATACTGACGGCACAGATGGGCACTGAAGTGGCAGAGGTGGCACTGTGGTGGCACTGATGGCACCAATGTAGTGCTGGTGGCACAGATGAGCACTGTAGTGGAACTGGGCACTGGTGGAGCACTGACGTAGTACTGATGGAGCACTGACGTGGCACAGGAGGCACTGATGGCACCGATGTGGTACTGGTGGCAGATGAGCACTGTAGTGGCACTGGGCACTGGTGTGGCACTGACTTGGCACTGGCGGCACAGATGGGCACTGTAGTGGCAGAGGTGGCACTGGTGGCACTGATGGGCACTGGTGGCACTGGTGAGAACTATAGTGGCACTGATGGCACAGATGAGCACTGTAGTGACACTGATGGACACTTCAGTGGCACTGATGGGTACTGTAGTGGCACTAGTGGGTACTGTAGTGGCACTAGTGGGTACTGTAGTGGCACTAGTGGCACAGATGGGTACTGTAGTGGCACTGATGGGTAGTGTAGTGGCACTGGTGGCACAGATGGGTACTGTAGTGGCACTGATGGCACTCTAGGGCACAATTTAGCACTGTAGCCGCACTTGCGTGGCACTGTATGGCACTGCTGGGCACTGTAGTACTTTCACTCACGATTTCAGTAGTTTTTTTCACTCGATCTCTCTTCTCTCCTCTCACACTGTATCGGTGTGAGGAGAGAAGAGAGCTGGGACCTTTGCATGACCCCAGTCTGTTGACATTATGATCGCTCCCTCATTGGAGGGAGCGATCACGTGGTAAAGGGCCGATGTCATTGGCCCTTTACCACGATCCGTGTTACGCCGGAACCCGTGAACCCGGCAAACACGGACACTATCGTGCACGCGCCCCAACGGGCGCGCGGGGAGCGAGAGTTCCAGAGGACGTCCACCCAGAACAAGCCGACCGCGCTGCAGCCGTCTTTCAGCTATGGCCCGGTGGCAAGTGGTTAATGTTTTTTTTTTTTTGTTTGTTTTTTTTTTTTAAGCGTGAAACTTTTTTTTTTTTTTTACAAAAAAAAAGTGTTTGAAAAATTGCTGCACAAATACCGTGCGAGATAAAAATTTGCAATGACCGTCATTGTATTCTCTAGGGTCTTTGCTAAAAAAACATATGTTTGGGGGTTCTGTGTAATTTTTTAGCAAAAAAAAAAGATGAATTTTACATGTAGGAGAGAAATGTCAGAATTGGCCTGGATGGCAAGTGGTTAAACTATTCTCCACTAAACACAAGTTATTCACATGTTGCACATGTAACCTGCTATGATACCAGATATTTGAGGGTTTGAAAGTTTGGTTTAGAGTTGACATGAAGCACACTGGCAACTGTAACAGTACTCACCAGATTTTAGAAAAAAAAATAGAGATGAGTGACACCACTTCCAAAATGTATGAACAAAAAAAAAAAGGAGAAATTGAAAGCGGACTTTTAAGGCTGCCACATGTGTATGCTATAATGTGTACATTCTCTCATGTATGGCAAGTGTAGCTGGACAGGGAAACCTGTAAGGATGGCCTCTGGAACAATGTATGTACTGTCATAACAGAAATCTTCTGGGGGCCAGCCTACGGGATCACAATGCCAGCACCAATGGATCATTACGTGTTTCGCCAATAGCTTCCTCAGGAGATCCTATTGGTACGAGATCAAACACATGGGAGGTATGAGGCATGTGTTTTTCCCCCAAAGAGAGGGGGAAAGGGAGGAGAGGAGTGCAAAAGGTAAGGGCAAGCAGGAAGATTCATGTGACCAGCTCCAATGGAGTATCAAACAGCCTTATGAAAGCCTCATTCATATATGGCACTGCTTAAATGGTATTCTTTAATAGGTTGTAGATGGGTTGAGAAAACCTTTTTAAATCCCTTAGGCTAGACAGGGACTTCAGTATGGTATAGCCTATTTGAGTATTCCTTGGTGGAAATGATCAGAATTAAAAAGGTGCCGGTCCCTGTTACCAAAGTCACCCCTGACGCGGGGTGAATGAGACGTCTCCTGCTTCCCCTTTCGCTTTGCCTTCCTTTCCTCCCTTTCCCCCTCTTCTTCATGGTGAATTGAATGCCTCATACCTCCCATGTGTTTGATTTCATACCAATAGGATCTCCTGAGGAAGCTATTGACGAAATGTGTAGCGATCCATTGGTGCTGGCATTGTGATCCTGTAGGCTGGCCCTCAGATGGATGTACTGTCATAACAGAAATCTATTATTCCAGAGGCCATCCCTACATGTTTCCCTGTCCAGCTACACTTCTCATACATGGGAATTCGCCCATATTACATTACACATTGTGGCATACCCATGCACTTATCCATATGACATGTTTTTATGATGATGTTTAATAAATTTTGGTATTTTATCTTTACTTTTGAGTACCTTTCTTTCCCCATTGGGATTATAGTGGCAGTCTTAAAAAGTCTGCTCTTTCAATTTCTCCTTGTTTTAGTTCTCACCAGATGCCTGCCTTGAATGTAGCATGCACTGTGCAGGTGCTAGTAGGCAGAATGTAAATTATGGTTCTGGCTGTACTGTTTTTGCCTAGCTTCCGGGAATAAGGACATATGGTACTTTACCTAGCACATGGGTTTGATGACCTGGCTAATCTCATGCTTTTGTTAAGTAACTGACTGAAAAGCTAAATTAGAGATGTAAAATATCCAAAAAGTTTGAAGCCATGAGTAAAAAAAATTTCCGTTTTTTTCCGGAAAAAAAGGAAATTTTCTGAGAAATTTAAAAAAATACAGTGTGGAGTAGTTTTACTAATTAAATGTTTTGTTACACTGGGAACGTGAAATGCAGTGTACAGTTGTGCTCATAAGTTTACATACCCTGGCAAAATTTATGATTTCTTGGCCATTTTTCAGAGAATATGAATGATAACACAAAAACATTTCTTTAACTTATGGTTAGTGTTTGGCTGAAGCCATTTATTATCAGTCAACTGTGTTTACTCTTTTTAAATCATAATGGCAACAAACTATCCAAATGACCCTGATCAAAAGTTTACATACCCTGGTGATTTTGGCCAGATAACATGCACACAAGTTGACACAAAGGGGTTTGAATGGCTATTAAAGGTAACCATCCTCACCTGTGATCTGTTTGCTTGTAATTAGTGTGCGTGTATAAAAGGTCAATGAGTTTCTGCACTGACGTTTATGGATTCTGAGTCGTGGGGAAAGCAAAAAAGTTGTCAAAGGATCTGCGGGTAAAGGTACAGCGGGGACGGAAAGTATTCAGACCCCCCTTAAATTTTTCACTCTTTGTTATATTGCAGCCATTTGCTAAAATCATTTTAAGTTCATTTTTTTTCCTCATTAATGTACACACAGCACCCCATATTGACAGAAAAACACAGAATTGTTGACATTTTTGCAGATTTATTAAAAAAGAAAAACTGAAATATCACATGGTCTTAAGTATTCAGACCCTTTGCTGTGACCTATATTTAACTCAAGTGCTGTCCATTTCTTCTGATCATCCTTGAGATGGTTCTACACCTTCATTTGAGTCCAGCTGTGTTTGATTATACTGATTGGACTGGATTAGGAAAGTCACACACCTGTCTATATAAGACCTTACAGCTCACAGTGCATGTCAGAGCAAATGAGAATCATGAGGTCAAAGCAACTGCCTGAAGAGCTCAGAGACAGAATTGTGGCAAGGCACAGATCTGGCCAAGGTTACAAAAAAATTCTGCTGCACTTAAGGTTCCTAAGAGCACAGTGGCCTCCATAATCCTTAAATGGAAGACATTTGGGACGACCAGAACCCTTCCTAGAGCTGGCCGTCTGGCCAAACTGAGCTATCGGGGGAGAAGAACCTCGGTGAGAGAGGTAAAGAAGAACCCTAAGATCACTGTGGCTGAGCTCCAGAGATGCAGTTGGGAGATGAGAGAAAGTTATAGAAAGTCAACCATCACTGCAGCCCTCCACCAGTCGGTGCTTTATGGCAGAGTGGCCCGAAGGAAGCCTCTCCTCAGTGCAAGACACATGAAAGCTTGCATGGAGTTTGCTAAAAAAACACCTGAAGGACTCCAAGATGGTGAGAAATAAGATTCTCTGGTCTGATGAGACCAAGATAGAACTTTTTGGCCTTAATTCTAAGCGATACGTGTGGAGAAAACCAGGCACCGCTCATCACCTGTCCAATACAGTCCCAACAGTGAAGCATGGTGGTGGCAGCATCATGTTGTGGGGGTGTTTTTCAGCTGCAGGGACAGAAAGACTGGTTGCAATCGAGGGAAAGATGAATGCGGCCAAGTACAGGGATATCCTGGACGAAAACCTTCTCCAGAGTGCTCAGGACCTCAGACTGGGCCGAAGGTTTACCTTCCAACAAGACAATGACCCTAAGCACACAGCTAAAATAACGAAAGAGTGGCTTCACAACAACTCCGTGACTGTTCTTGAATGGCCCAGCCAGAGCCATGACTTAAAGCCAATTGAGCATCTCTGGAGAGACCTAAAAATGGCTGCCCACCAACGTTTACCATCCAACCTGACAGAACTGGAGAGGATCTGCAAGGAGGAAAGGCAGAGGATCCCCAAATCCAGGTGTGAAAAAACTTGTTGCATCTTTCCCAAAAAGACTCATGGCTATATTAGATCAAAATGGTGCTTCTACTAAATACTGAGCAAAAGGTCTGGACCATGTGACCATACTTAGAACCATGTGATATTTCAGTTTTTCTTTTTTAATAAATCTGCCTAAATGTCAACAATTCTGTGTTTTTCTGTCAATATGGGGTGCTGTGTGTACATTAATGAGGGAAAAAAAATGAACTTAAATGATTTTAGCAAATGGCTGCAATATAACATAGAGTGAAAAATGTAAGGGGGTCTGAATACTTTCCGTCCCCACTGTAGTTGAACTGTATAAAACAGGAAAGGGATATAAAAAGATATCCAAGGAATTGAGAATACCAATCAGCAGTGTTCAAACTCTAATCAAGAAGTGGAAAATGAGGGGTTCTGTTGAAACAAAACCACGGTCAAGTAGACCAACTAGAGCAGGGATATGCAATTAGCGGACCTCCAGCTGTTGCAAAACTACAAGTCCCATCATGCCTCTGCCTCCGGGTGTCATGCTTGTGGCTGTCAGAGTTTTGCTATGCCTCATGGGATTTGTAGTTCTGCAACAGCTGGAGGTCTGCTAATTGCATATCCCTGAACTAGAGCTTCAACCATAACTGCCAACAAAAAAAAAACAATAAATAACTTCAGGTGAAATACAGGACTCTGAAAACATGTGGAGTGGCCGTTTCAAGATGCACAAAAGGATGCACTTGAAGAAAGATGGGCTGCATGGTCGAGTCGCAAGAAGAAAGCCATTACTACGCAATTGCCACAAAGTATCCCATTTACAATACGCCAAACAGCACAGAGACCTCAAACGTACAGTTCATGCAAGACAGCCCAACAATTTACAGGAACTGGAGGCTTTTTGCCAAGAGGAATGGGCAGCTTTACCCTCTGAGGAGATAAAGTTCTAGATTGTAAGCTCTAACGAGCAGGGCCCTCTGATCCCTCCTGTATTGATTTGTATTGTAAGTGTACTGTCTTCCCTCATGTTGTAAAGCGCTGCGCAAACTGTTGGTGCTATATAAATCCTGTATAATAATAATAAAGAGCCTCATCCAGAAATACCACAAAAGACTTCAAGCTGTCGTTGATGTTAAAGGGGGCAATACACGGTATTAAGAACTGGTGTATGTAAACGTTTGATTAGGGTAATTTGGGTAGTTTCTGTTGCCATTATGATTTAAGAAGAGTAAACACAGTTGATAGATAATAAATTGCTTCAGCCAAACACTAACCATGAGTGAAAAAAGTTTGTGTTATCATTCATATTCTCTGAAAAATGGCCAAGAAATCATAAATTCTGCCGGAGTATGTAAACTTATGAGCACAACTGTATATGAAAGTGTTACGCTTGAAATAAAAGTACAGCTTATTCAGTACCGTATTTATCAGCGTTTAACAGAGTAAGCGTAGTCAAAACAAGCCAGAGTTCAGTAACCAGATCGGGTAGTCAGCCAAGTAAATGTCAGAGAGCCAGAGATAAACGTAGTAGTACAGCAAGCAGGATCAGGAACCAAAAGGAACGTCAGCCGAGCAAGTCTTCAACAGGAACGCAGGAGAAAGTCGCTGTGATGTTGACAAAGGCAAAGGCAGAGATCAAGTGAGTTGGACGACTTTAAGTAGGCAGGATTGACGAGCAGAATCAACAACAGCTGGGTAACTGTGGAGAGAAATGGGAGCTGGCAATTTGCCGACAGCTGAGCGGCCAGCTCAGAGAAGGAAGGGCTGAGCCCAGCCCTTACACAACTGTAGACAATCTAACTGGAGCCTTTCCCCTGCAGTGCACTCTACTGACAGAAATGCATATTTCTTTTGTTTGAGAACTGCTCTGAGAAGTACAGTGTTACTTGAATTGTATTCCAGGATTTCCTTGTCTTGAGAGAACTCCCAATTCAAGATTTTACATAGTCTCAAATATCTTTCATTAGAGTTAAAATACCATGCCATAGATATGCTATTATTGTAAAAGAACATATTTCACACTTTTTTTCTTTCTTTTTTTTCAATATTTCTGGAAAAAATGGCTTTGAAAAAAGACAGTTGTGTGTGGTGTTTTTCTTTCTTTTTTTTTTTTAAAACAATTTTTTTTTTCCATGCCTTCCCATTTCTAATCTGGATCCTTGGAGTCTCTCCTTTCAGTCAGCAAGCTCTTTTGCCTCCACTGATTTTGAACTCACTGTAACAGCCTTGCTCTCTGCAACAGTAGCAGACTGGGGTTGATTTACTACAACTGGAGAGTGCAAAATCTGTTGCATCTCTTCCGCTTCCAGATTTTTTTTTTGCCAAAGCTTAATTGAACAAGCTAAAGGTAGGAGATTATTGGCTACCATGCACAGCTGCACCCGATTTTGCACTCTTCAGTTTTAGTAAATCAACCCCTGTGTCTCTCTGGAACTGGGAGAACACTTGACAGGCAGAACAGCCTTAAAGCAGGATTCCGGCCTGAAAAAAAAAAAAAAAAATTAAAAGTCAGCAGCTACAAACACTGTCCTGGGTGCCCGCAATGTCGGCCGCCCGAGGCCGTCCCGTCCCTCGGCTCTCGGGTCCCAGCACCGCCATCCTAGGTAAGGGAAACAGGCAGTGGAGCCTTGTGGCTTCACTGCCAGTTTCCTACTGCGCGAGCGGCGCGGCGCTCCGCTCTGTGAATGGCCCCGTGGTGTTCTGGGAACACACACAGTTCCTCAAAGACAACGGGGCCGCTCACCGAGGAGAACACGCCGTGCAATAGGAAGAGGCAGATTAGGAAGACTGCCTAGCAACAAGGGTTTAGGTAAGTTTAATTTTTTTTTTTTCAAATTTTTTTTAATTTTTTTTTTTTTAGGAGTTTTGGTGATTTTTTTATTTTTTTTTTTCAGGGTGGCCCTCCACTTTAAGGTCAACGTTTCCCCATTTGGCTGCAGAGCTCTGGATCCTGGAGACTACTGCTCAGAGACTGAAGTTTCCAGGCTTCCACCCCCCTCCCCATCAGTATTTTCAACCGGTGGCCACATCTTGCATACTTGCCCTTGAACCCTCTAAGGGGCCTCCCCTTTGCTTTGGGGGCTGAGGGCTGTGTTCTGAATGCAGTAAGCTTTGTTAGTAGTGGTAACAGGGCCACCATCCTTAACCTTTCTGGCGGTCTGATTATGTCTGATTTTTTAATGTCAAAGCGGTACATTGTTTTGCATGGAAATTTGGCATTTTATATTGTAGGCCTGTAATTCTTAGTAATAACTTGCTTAAATCTGTCCAAACAAGAGTCTAGTAGACATTTTATTCAATGTAATCAAATCAAAAACACTGAAAACACTGAAATTTGTCCAAACAAGGGTGCAACATTACTAGTCACTATAATACTAGACACTGCATATTGGCTTAGTAAACATCCCGGGTATGAAAAATTTTGAAATCTTGGACTGCACAAAGTTAAACGTCACAATTGGGACAATGGACAGCGTCCCATTACGTCAAAAGCGGTTTTAGACCAGCTAGAAAACGGCAATGGCGAATTAGAATCGCTTCCATAATTGAGCGATAGTGGTTCGTGGGGAAATTTGTCATCAGACACTGAAAGTGACGACTGTGACAATTCTGCGACTGAGCTCAGTGCTGTGTGATCTGTACCACAGTCAATAGAGCACCAAGTTTGCACATCACTGAGCTCAGTTCTAGAATTGTTGCTGTCGTCACTTTCAGTGACTGATGGCAAATTTCCCCACGAATCACTATCGCTCAATTCTATCGTGATTCTAATTCACTATCGCTGTTATCTAGCTGGTCTAAGACCGATTTTGACGTAGAGGGTCGCTTTTTGGATGCCATGGACATTCTTTAGTTTCCAGGCAGAAAAAAATGGTATATATAATCTAAAAGTGCAGGCATGGCACCGGACAAAGTGCTAGGGACAAAACTGAGGTGAAATGATTTAATACAATAATGTAATCTACAGATTACAATATATTGTGTGTTTTTTTTATACTTTTTTGAATTTGCCACCGGGCTCCGCCCCCATGCGTCGCGGCGCTCCCAGGGAAGGGAGCCCGGAACATTGATGCACCAGGCACAGGATCCGCCAGAGGACACAGCGGGAGGACAAGGTAAGTAACTGTACCTGAATACTGGGATGCAATCCCGAGTGGCTTGAGGTTACCGCTATTGGTACTGAAAATTAACCCCTAGCCACACTCGGGATTACCGCTGGGGAGGTTAAGGACATAAAGTGCTTTTTTCCTGGTGGTATGCATTCTGTTCCCAGGAAGCCTTGCTTGTTACAGGCTTGTTACAGGAAGTAACGAACTGGCAATTTTAGGGCCAGATCTGTACCCGAGCCTGTCTACCACTTTCCTGTTTCTGCATCAGTCACAGTGGACCTTTAGTCACTGCAGTAAGCTGTGCCACGACCCATACAACCCAGAACCATTGAACAAAGGGTACAACCTGCATACTGTATGGGTCAGGTGTTTACTGTCAACGTCTGCCACTCATCTGATTTCTACTATGTCATTTAATGCTTGGCATAAACCAGCTCAGTATGCAGAGCATGTTTTTAGTGTATGTTTGTTTTCCCCTAAATATATTTTCAACCAATTTGCTCGGTTGTGCATGTCTCTTAGCTTCAGGGTTACCAACCTCAACACCCTTTTCTAAAGACCTTTTGGGAGCCTTAGGCACCTGGTGCTTCCCCTGAAATCTTTTAACTTTGTTATGGAAGAATTATCTCACCCTGAACACAAGGTACCAAGGGCAAGAGCAATATGTTCAGCGATGGGTCTGATGAAAGTCTTTACAGTACCTTGTCTTGTAACCTTCAATTCTGCCTTGCACACCAAGGTATGTGAGGTAGAGCAAGCTGTCATCACTAGGAATGCTCTTAATGATGAGTTCCATGGGCCAGTTGCTCTCAGATGGTCTTTGAGCATAAAGGAGTATCCGACTTGTCGGTTTGGTTTGACTTCCAGTTGAATCTCTGGGTCTTTGTCAGGGTCCAGGAGACTGAGGACATCGGCAGCAATTCCTTCTGCATGATCCAACAGAAATTCTGGATCTGCTGATCAGAAAAGAATTGTCAGAAACACTTGTGGACACTGGCCTGGTGGCAAGATCTGCATGACTAATGTCTGTAAATAATTCTTACTTGCTTGCTGACATAGACGTGAAAATGATTTGTCTAATTATATATGTAGCTCAGAATGGCTTTACTGTCTATGTAAAACCTGATGCCACCTATCTGAATGTGTAGCTGATGCAATATGAAGTCTATTTCTACAACTAGCACAATCCCACAAAGTTCAAGCCTAGAAACTATATGCTAAAGCTCAGGTGCTAACTTGGCTTTGCCAAACAGAAACCCAAATTGGGTTTAATTACCAGAATCTATTACCTTGAGGTAGGCAATAGCTGCTATGGCATCAGTGGATGCATTTGAGAAAATGTGAATAGCTTTTCTCTAATTTGCAGCAAGGGAAGCGGAAGTGTAGTAATATAGTATGTGAATCCCTTCTAAGGCATGTAGGATTGTTTCCTATTTTAATTGTTGGTAGTGGAGAATCACAGTCCTTGTTAGTTTCTGATAACTGTCTTGATAAGGATTTGCCTTGTATGGTGATGGGATCTATCCACTCAAGTGGATTGTATAGGCTGTTCACCACTGAGAAAACACCACATTTGATAAATGTTTTTTCTGTAGAGCTAGCTTTAAAGTCAAATGAGTCTTTTAAGAAGTTCCACTTTAAGTCCAGACTTCTCTGTACGGATGGTTTATCCACTCTCAGAATTAAGTCTCATGATGGCAGCACTGTTTGAGGCAATTTTATGGAGGCTGAGTTTGGCTTCTGAAAGCTTACCTTGTGTCTTTTTTAGCAGGCTGAAGGCTTTCTCATCCATGGGTAAAAATTTGGTTTCTGTTGTAGGATTGCACCAATACCAGTATCGGTGCTGATACTAAGCAATTGCACGAGTATCGGGGTACTCGTGCAAATGCACAGATACTAAAAAACAATACCTTCCGGCTCAGTTTTTTCAGCTGTCAGCGGGATATCTCCAGCAGCAGCTTTCAATGATCCTTGTTGGTCATTTTTGGAAAGGTTAGTAGTCTCTTAAAGAGGATCTGCATTCTGCACACATAATTTGTAATAAAAACATCTTTGCCATTCTGAAGCTTCCCTTTAACCACTTTGCATATTTTATATATACTATGATTTTGTACTTGCTAAATATGCTGCAGAAACCTCCCTCTACTAAGTCTGGCTGCAACCATTTTAAGTGTGGGCAACTGAAGCTACTGCCTGTTCACTTCCTGGATTTACTCAGACACAGAGGCACACCTCCAGCTCTGAAGCTTTCATTGGCCCTCTTTTGACTCATCCCCCCTCCCTTCCTGGCAAACCCACACAAGAGTGAGAGAGAGCTTGAGCGCTGTGCATGTCATAAGCCTAGGCTTTTTACCAGACAAACAGGAAGTGGGCTGTATAAGGTATTAACTGACAAAAAATGTTTTACTATCCAAAGTTAAAACAACAAGGGCAGAAGATTTAATAGATGGAAAGTTGAAAAAATGACTGAAGGTTCCCTTTTAAATAAAGCAGATTCTTTTTTTTTTTTTTTTTTTTTTTTACAAACTTTTTTATTAGGTACAAATAGTGGTACAAAATGGATTATCAAAAATTGAGAGAAATACAGAGTAAAGAATCAAAATTACAGTAAATCATGTTGATCTATACAGTGGTTGATCATATAATTCAAGTGTTTTTGAATGAGTTATTGATACTGTGGTGGTAGGACCCTGTGAGAAAGGCACGCTGATTGCACATCTGTGTGCTGGACTATTTAGTTGTGACCTGGCTATGGCTCAGGGTCCCACCCAACCCGAGGCGGTCGGCTTCTGCCCCCCCCCCGCGATCGCTCCCAGACAATGCAATCCTTCCTCTGCTGCTGTATAGTAAACAGCGGCAGAGGAAGTGATGTCATCTCTCCTCGGCTCGGTATTTTCCATTCCGGCGCCGAGGAGAGAAGACATCGACGTGAGTGCACAACACACACACAGTAGAACATGCCAGGCATACTTTTCAACCCCCGATCACCCCCTGATCACCCCCCCCCCCCCCGGTCACAGTGACACCAAGCAGTTTTTTTTTTTTTTTTCTGATTACTGCATTGGTGTCAGTTTGTGACAGAGTGGTAGGGCAGTTAGTGTTAGCCCCCTTTAGGTCTAGGATACCCCCCTAACCACCCCTAATAAAGTTTTAACCCCTTGATCACCCCCCGTTGCCAGTGTCACTAAGCGATCATTTTTTTGATCGCTGTATTAGTGTCACTGGTGACGCTAGTTAGGGAGGTAAATATATAGGTTCGCCGTCAGCGTTTTATAGCGTCAGGGACCCCCATATACTACCTAATGTTTTAACCCCTTGATTGCCCCCTAGTTAACCCTTTCACCAGTGGTCACCGTATAACTGTTACGGGTGATGCTGGTTAGTTAGTTTATTTTTTATAGTGTCAGGGCACCCGCTGTTTATTACCTAATAAAGGTTTAGCCCCCTGATCGCCCGGCGGTGATATAACTTAGGTTTTAGGGTCAGGTTAGCGCCAGTACCGCTAACACCCACGCACGCACCATACACCTCCCTTAGTGGTATAGTATCTGAACAGATCAATATCTGATCCGATCAGATCTATACTAGCGTCCCCAGCAGTTTAGGGTTCCCAAAAACTCAGTGTTAGCGGGATCAGCCCAGATACCTGCTAGCACCTGCGTTTTGCTCCTCCGCCCGGCCCAGCCCACCCAAGTGCAGTATCGATCGATCACTGTCACTTACAAAACACTAAACGCATAACTGCAGCGTTCGCAGAGTCAGGCCTGATCCCTGCGATCGCTAACAGTTTTTTTGGTAGCGTTTTGGTGAACTGGCAAGCACCAGCCCCAGGCAGCGTCAGGTTAGTGGCAGTAGGGCGAACACCCACGCACGCACTATACACCTTCCTTAGTGGTATAGTATCTGAACGGATCAATATCTGATCCGATCAGATCTATACTAGCATCCCCAGCAGTTTAGGGTTCCCAAAAACGCAGTGTTAGCGGGACCAGCCCAGATACCTGCTAGCACCTGCGCTTTGCTCCTCCGCCCGGCCCAGCCCAGCCCACCCAAGTGCAGTATTGATCGACCACTGTCACAAAACACTAAACGCATAACTGCAGCGTTCAGAGTCAGGCCTGATCCCTGCGATCACTAACAGTGTTTTTGGTAGCGTTTTGGTGAACTGGCAAGCACCAGCGGCCTAGTACACCCCGGTCGTAGTCAAACCAGCACTGCAGTAACACTTGGTGACGTGGCGAGTCCCATAAGTGCAGTTCAAGCTGGTGAGGTGGCAAGCACAAGTAGTGTCCCGCTGCCACCAAGAAGAAGACAAACACAGGCCCGTCGTGCCCATAATGCCCTTCCTGCTGCATTCGCCAATCCTAATTGGGAGCCCACCACTTCTGCAGCACCCGTACTTCCCCCATTCACATCCCCAACCAAATGCAGTCGGCTGCATGACAGGCATTTTCTTTATGTCCTCCCGAGTACCCCTACCCAACGAACCCCCCCAAAAAAGATGTCGTGTCTGCAGCAAGCGCAGATATAGGCGTGACACCCGCTATTATTGTCCCTCCTGACAATCCTGCTCTTTGCATTGGTGAATGTTTTGAACGCTACCATACACTAGTTGAGTATTAGCGTACAGCATTGCACAGACTAGGCACACTTTCACAGGGTCTCCCAAGATGCCATCGCATTTTGAGAGACCCGAACCTGGAACCGGTTACAGTTACAAAAGTTAGTTACAAAAAAAAGTGTTAAAAAAAAAAAAAAAAAAAAACACAAAAAAATATATGAAATAAAAAAAAAAAATAGTTGTCGTTTTATTGTTCTCTCTCTCTCTCTATTCTCTCTCTATTGTGCTCTTTTTTTCTGTATTCTATTCTGCAATGTTTTATTGTTATTATGTTTTATCATGTTTGCTTTTCAGGTATGCAATTTTTTATACTTTACTGTTTACTGTGTTTTATTGTTAACCATTTTTTTGTCTTCAGGTACGCCATTCAGCTGCAGCGGGGATTTTTTTATCTTGACAGCAACAGCGTTTGCTCCCACGATATATAAAGCCGTGACTCCAGCGGAGGTGATATATGCCGAAGCATGGGGGCAGCAGGGGCGGAGGAGCGATTTGCTCCTACTTTTTGCGGGAGGATGCCCCCATGCTTCGGCATATATAAATGGTGCATGTATGCCCATCATTTAGAAGTGGGTGGATGAAGGGAGGTATTCTAATGGTGGGCATACCCACCGATCAATCTCTTTTTTTTCATGCAGCCCACAGGCTGCATGAAAAAAGATTACAATATACGCCCAACAAGGACCAGCAACGTACTGGTATGTTGCTGGACTTTGAGTGGTTATACCAGAATGATGCCTGCAGGTTTAGGAATCATCTTGGTATCATTCTTTTCAGCCAGTGGTCGGCTTTCATGTAAAAGCAATCCTAGCGGCTAATTAGCCTCTAGACTGCTTTTACAAGCATGGAAGCACCGTCTTCCATGTTTTTCTCTGGCTCTCCTGTCCCAACAGGGAACCTGAGAATGCAGCCGGTGATTCAGCCAGCTGACCATAGAGCTGATCAGAGACCAGAGTGGCTCCAAACATCTCTATGGTCTAAGAAACCGGAAGCTACGAGCATTTCATGACTTAGATTTCACCGGATGTAAACAGCGCCATTGGGAATTTGGGAAGGCATTTTATCACACCGATCTTGGTGTGGTCAGATGCTTTGAGGGCAGAGGAGAGATCTAGGGTCTAATAGACCCCAATTTTTTCAAAAAAGAGTACCTGTCACTACCTATTGCTATCATAGGGGATATTTACATTCCCTGAGATAACAATAAAAATGATTAAAAAAATTGAAAGGAACAGTTTAAAAATAGGATAAAAAAGTAAAAAAATAGTAAAAAAAAAAAAAAGCACCCCTGTCCCCCCTGCTCTTGCACAAAGGCGAACGCAAGCATCGGTCTGGCGTCGAATGTAAACAGCAATTGCACCATGCATGTGAGGTATCACTGTGAAGGTCAGATCGAGGGCAGTAATTTTAGCAGTAGACCTCCTCTGTAAATCTAAAGTGGTAACCTGTAAAGGCTTTTAAAAATGTATTTAGTTTGTCGCCACTGCACGTTTGTGCGCTATTTTAAAGCATGTCATGTTTGGTATCCATATACTTGGCCTAAGATCATCTTTTTTATATTACATCAAACATTTGGGCAATATAGTGTGTTTTAGTGCATTAAAATTTTAAAGTGTGTTTTTTCCAAAAAAATGCGTTTTAAAAATCGCTGCGCAAATACTGTGTGAAAAAAAAAAAAAAATGAAACACCCACCATTTTAATCTGTAGGGCATTTGCTTTAAAAAAATATATGTTTGGGGGTTCAAAGTAATTTTCTTGCAAAAAATTTTTTTCATGTAAACAAAAAGGGTCAGAAAGGGCTTCGTCTTCAAGTGGTTAGAAGAGTGAGTGATGTGTGACATAAGCTTCTAAATGTTGTGCATAAAATGCCAGGACAGTTCAAACCCCCCCCGAATGCCCCCATTTTGGAAAGTAGACACCCCAAGCTATTTGCTGAGAGGCATGTCGAGTCCATGGAATATTTTATATTGTGACAAAAGTTGCGGGAAAAAGACAATTTTTTTTTTTTTTTTTGCACAAAGTTGTCACTAAATGATATATTGCTCAAACATGCCATGGGAATATGTGAAATTACACCCCAAAATACATTCTGTTGCTTCTCCTGAGTATGGGGATACCACAGGTGTGAGACTTTTTGGGAGCCTAGCTGCGTACGGGACCCTGAAAACCAAGCACCACCTTCAGGCTTTCTAAGGGCGTAAATTTTTGATTTCACTCTTCACTGCCTATCACGGTTTCGGAGGCCATGGAATGCCAAGGTGGCACAACCCCCCCCCCCCCCCCCCAAATGGCCCTATTTTGGAAAGTAGACACCCCAAGCTATTTGCTGAGAGGTATAGTGAGTATTTTGCAGACCTCACTTTTTGTCACAAAGTTTTGAAAATTAAAAAAAGAAAAAAAATTTTTTTTCTCGTCTTTCTTCATTTTCAAAAACAAATGAGAGCTGCAAAATACTCACCATGCCTCTCAGCAAATAGCTTGGGGTGTCTGCTTTCCAAAATGGGGTCATTTTGGGGGGGGGGGGGGTTTGTGCCACCTGAGCATTCCATGGCCTCCGAAACTGTGATAGGCAGTGAAGAGTGAAATCAAAAATTTACGCCCTTAGAAATCCTTGAAGGCGGTGATTGGATTTTGGGGCCCCGTACGCGGCTAGGCTCCCAAAAAGTCCCACACATGTGGTATCCCCGTACTCAGGAGAAGCAGCTGAATGTATTTTGGGGTGCAATTCCACATATGCCCATGGCCTGTGTGAGCAATATATCATTTAGTGACAACTTTTTGTAATTTTTTTTTTTTTCTCATCATTCAATCACTTGGGACAAAAAAAATTAATATTCAATGGGCTCAACATGCCTCTCAGCAATTTCCTTGGGGTGTCTACTTTCCAAAATGGAGTCATTTGGGAGCACCTCAAGAAATGACATAGGCAGTCATAAACTAAAAGCTGTGTAAATTCCAGAAAATGTACCCTAGTTTGTAGACGCTATAACTTTTGCGCAAACCAATAAATAATAAGCTTATTGACATTTTTTTTACCAAAGACATGTGGCCGAATACAGTATGACTAAAATTGAGTTCATTGGATTTTTTTTTTTATAACAAAAAGTAGAAAATATCATTTTTTTTTCAAAATTTACGGTCTTTTTCCGTTTATAGCTCAAAAAATAAAAACCGTAGAGGTGATCAAATACCATCAAAAGAAAGCTCTATTTGTGGGAAGAAAAGGATGCAAATTTCGTTTGGGTACAGCATTGCATGACCGCACAATTAGCAGTTAAAGCGATGCAGTGCCAAATTGTAAAAAGTGCTCTGGTCAGGAACGGGGTAAATACTTCCGGGGCTGAAGTGGTTAAGCATATCGGGATGTTTATCTGGACTGTTTGTATTGATTAGATTTGAGTATATTTCTGATATTAAACCTGTGGCTGTTGGAGAATTAAAACATATTTTTTCGTAGAATGTATTTGATATTCTATCTGTTACTTAAAATTGAGCATTATAAAAATTTCTTATTTGGAGTAATCTCCTGAGTTCGCTATTAGGGATCTTGTATTTTTCTTTTAGTGCTGCAAAGGAAGTAAATGTAGTGTCTTCCTTGAGGGTCTTGAGGGTGGTTAAGTTGCTGTTGATCCACCATATGAATTCTTCTGAATCTCTGTGCATTGATATGAATTTGGGATCACCTATAAAAGAAGCATATGGGGGCGTGGTTGACATTATATTACATTTATTATAATGTAATTTACAAAGTTGGTAAGAATTTGCTACTAACTGATTAAGAACTATTCATTTATGGTTTGGAATTTTATTACCCCATAGTAGCCCAGCAATGTAATAAGGGAGAATTGATAATTATTCAAATTTGACCCATGGGATTTTAGAGTTTTGGATGTGCCATTGGGCTGTTTGGGACCATCTAGCTGCTAGATAATATAGCCAAAAATCTGGAAGACCCAGTCCTCCGCTTTTCTGTCACTTGTATAATATTGTTTTGGAGATTCTTGGGTGAAAGTCTGACCATATGAATTGGTTAACATCTGATTGGAATTTAGTGATCATTATTTTATTCAATCTAGTAGGAAGCGCACAAAACAAATATAGTAACTTTGGTAGAAGAGTAATTTTTGTGGCTTATTGTACCTAAAAATGAAATATTAATGGATTCCCTTAATTTCATCATTCTTATTTTTTGTAACATGGGTAGAAAGTTTTTGTTAGATTATTGATGTCTGGGGTGATATATGTATGGGAGGGACTCTGTTGTACATGTGAAGTTAAATGAGGATCGAATATTATCTAGTTAAGATGTGGGAATATTTATAGGCATACCTAATGATTTTGATAAATTCACTGATAGCCCAGAAAGGGAGGAGATGTTTAATGTTTGTAGTAGGTTTGGTAACGTTATGTTAGGTTGTGAGAGGAACAATATCATGTCGTCCGCGTACATACTGAGTTTATATGTGTTATTTGATGTGTAACTTTTTATGTCTGGGTGTTGTAATATTGCAGTGGCTAGCGGTTCTATTGCAAGGGCGAATAATAAAGGTGAAAGAGGGCAACCCTGTCTGGTGCCTTTACCTATCTTAAAGTCTGAATTACAACCTGGTAATTTTATCCTGGTGGCCTGGTTGTGATAGAGTGCATGAAAGGCATGAATAAATGCTCCATTAAATCCATATTTTTTCAGCACTATATCTAGGTATCTACATGTTACACTATCGAATGCCTTATTCATATCTAGGCTTAAGAGGAGTACAGGGTGTGATTTGATATTGGCGTCTTGAATTATATTTGTTACTAGTCTGATGTCTGTGATTTGTCTGCCTGGGATAAATCCTGATTGATATGGGGATATCATGGAAAGGATTATCGATGCTAATCTATTTGCTAACAATCTGCTAAAAATCTTGAGGTCATTGGTAATAACTGAGATTGATCTGTAGTTTTGGGGAAATGTATGATCTTTATTTGGTTTTGGGATTAAAGACATGTTGGTTAGAAGCATCTCTTCTGGAAATTGGTCTCCTTTTAGAATCTTATATAATTTAGTTAGATTAGGGGTTAAGAGTTGTTGAAATTGTTTATAATAAAAGGACCTATCTGGACCAGGTGCAGAACCTCTTTTGAGAGATTTAATGATTTGCATTATTTCTTCATCTGTGCATGGAGCATTCAAAAGGTCAATCTGTGAAAAATTATTATAAGTAGGGGATTGGCGCTGTCCAACTATGATGATAATTATGAATGAAAATTATAAGTGAAAAAAAGTGTTTCCTCAACATATATATACCAAATATTCGTGTCAAAAAAATTTAAATATTATTGTGCATATAACAAAATGTATACAAAGACTGAAGTGTATCAAGCATACATAATCCACCTATACGGTAAACTACGATAAAGTGCAGTGTGCTCCTAAAAGTGCGTGCAAAAAAATTTTTTATACAATGGTTATATATGTGTAGAAAAGGTACCTGTATCTTATAAAATGGCAAAAGAAACAAGATCCAATATATAAACCCAATAATGATATTCAAAGCGAACAATTAAGTGGAGAATAAAACATGAAAAAATGAAACAAATAAAAAATATATAAAATATATATAAAAAAAATATATAAAAAAGACCCCAGCATGTGTGCTTAAAAAATACAATTATGACAATCAAAGCAATTCCTTAAGGAGAAGATGTGAAAAAAGATTTTTTCGCTTATGTGCATAAAAATCAAAACAAAAAATAAAAAAGTTGGTGTGTGAAGAAACTTGTTTTATGAAAAAATAATAAATGTCCGCAAAAAAGTCCTAAAAAATGTCCCTCTGGTGAAGAAAAGCGTGGTCACAGCGTTTATCCCGTCCTTCCCTGCACCCCCACTTGTGTTTACACTCACCGGACTCCCTAACCCCTGCAGGGGTAAAGGGCATATGCAGACAATCCTGCGCTGTCGGAACCGGGAAGTGATCCTCCGTCCAGGGGTGCTTTATCCTGTTCTGGCGTAATGTAGTCCCCAGTAAAAGGCATCCATATGAAGTGAGGAAAGAAAACACTTCATAACGTGAATCCGTAGATATTAAAGTTTATTAATAAGAATCCATAGTAAAAACTGTTAAAAACAATCCATAAAAACGCTGGAGCTAACAATGCTCCAATAGTAATCCAAAAAGCCGGTTCACAGCTGCGGGGCAGCGTGGTATAGCGTGCGTTCCACCGCCCGACAGCGAGAACCGGAAGTAACACAGGCTGGAACAGAGAGGTGCTGACGTGTGCGTATCACGAGGCCACACCTTACGCGTTTCGTCATCAAGACGTCATCTGAGGCGCGGCCATCTTGGTACTCCACACGTCTAAATAGGGAAATGGAGGCACCACTAGAGCCAATCGAATCCTCGGAACCCACCCTCGTGACCTCTAATGGGAAGCCGGAATATAAAACTCATGGTGTCCCTGCTAGTGGTCAAGCGCCATCATGTCGAGTTAATCCCTAATAGCATTTTTGGGGGCCTCCATTTTCCAAAAAGCCACAACAAAACATAGATAGCATATATGATAAATCCTAAAGAGGGTAATCAACGAGGAATAACCCCGGACTAAAGAATAATGCAATTAATTACATATCCTAAAACACCATATACCAAAAAAATTTTTTATACCAAAACGTGGAAGAAAATCATTAAGAAATAAAAAATAAAAATGAATTCATTAAAAATATAAAAAATGAGTTGTATAAACAAAAATAGATATGTAAGAAACTAAAAATGTATTAAAGGTGATCTGTGCCCAAGAATGTATATTGGGGGCAATAATGAAATTAATATCTATGCATCCCCAAACAAAAATCTCATTTGCGGTAAGGGCCTGTATAAAAAATATAAAAAATATATACATATAAAAAATACATATATATAAAAAATATATATTTGAGCAGGAAATCACATTCATGATGAGGCCCTGTATACCGGATATCTTGAGTGTTGGGGAAATGAAACATATATATATCTAATAAATAAAATAAGAAATAAAGAGTAATAAATAAAAAATAATAAAAATAAAAATTAAAAATTCCCTGGGGGAGTAAAATAGGGGCCTAAGACCTCATTCTGGAGTGTTAATTCAGGGGAGATTCAATATAATCTATATAAGGTGCAAAGTTAAAAATGGAGAAAATGAATTGAAAAAGGCTAAAGTTATCAAAACCCAATCACGGGGTGATGAATGGGAAGAAACTTTTTGGAATGGTGGTGACTAATGGGGGGACCCCTAGAAGTTGGACAAAAAACTGTTTAGGTCTATCTCTACATTCAGACCCCTGGGGACAAGGCAATCCAAGCGATGTATCCATCTTGTTTCATTTTGTGATATCAGTATCCTCTTACTACCCCCCCCTCCAGTGGTTTTTTATGGTATCAATCCCATAGAAAATAAGGCCAGACGGGTCCCTTTGGTGAAATTCATCGAAGTGTCTGGAGAGATTGTGTTTGGGGAACCCTTTCTTTATGTTATTAATATGTTCCCTAATCCGTACACAAAGGGGTCTGGTAGTCCTTCCCACATATTGCAGCCGGCAAGGACATTCGAAAATGTAGGTTACATGGGTGGTGTTACAGGTAACCAGCTCCCTAATCTCATACTCCTTGCCATTCCTGGCCTTAAAAGATGTTCTTTTTTGGGGTTGTTTTTTACTGACTCGGCAGGCTAGACATTTTTGACATCTGTAAAATCCCTTCATGTCAGAGAACAGTTTCACGTTCTTGGGGGGATCAATAACATTATGGACCAGGTGATTTCTGAGAGTGGGTGCTCTCCTGTAAATGAACCGGGGTTTTTTTGTCAGCAATTTCCCAAGAGTTCTGTCGGATTTTAGGATTGGCCAATACTTTCTTACAATATGCTCGATAGATCTATATTGGTTATTAAACCCTGTAACGAAGGAAATATCTACTGGAGATCTTTTCTTGCTGTTACCCTCTATTAGCAAGGAGTCTCGATCAAGTCCTTGTATCTCATTCCTTATTTTAGTCAGAACTTCTGGATCATATCCCTTATCTGTAAATTTCTTAATCAGGGTGTCCGTCTGATTCCAGTAGTCCTCAATGTTTGTGCAATTTCTCTGTATTCTCAAGAGCTGCCCCTTGGGTATGTTATTTTTCCATTTCAGATGGTGGCAGCTCGAGGTGGGTAAATACCCATTACGATCAGTGTGTTTAAAATAAGTTCTTGTGGCCAACTCTCACCACCCTGTTTAAAAATTTGTAGATCTAGGTACTCTATCGATTCCCAATCACTCTTGCCAGTAAAGGAGATCCCATATTCATTTTGATTAAGACCGTCCAAGAACCTCCCAAAGGAGTCGGTATCCCCTTCCCATAAAATAATTATATCGTCAATATACCGTCGGTAAAACTTTATCTCGGGTCTCTTGTTACTGTATATGTAGCACTCTTCCAGTAGGTCCATAAATAAATTCGCCACACTTGGTGCATACTTGGCACCCATAGCAACCCCCTTTTTCTGTACATAAAAATCTCTTTGGTACCAAAAATAATTACTCCCCATTGCCAATTCCAAACCTTCCAAAAGAAATTGTATTTGTTCATGTCTGAGGTCCGCACCCTCATGTAGGGCCTTCTCAACCCCTCTTGGCCCATCCTTCTGTGTGATACTTGTATACAAGGAATTGACATCGATTGTTGCCAAAAGGCAATGCTTAATTCCAGTGATCGCTTTCAACTCATTAATGAGTTGGGTACTATCCCTGAGATAAGATTTGCCCTTTACTACTAGTGGTTTCAGGAATTGATCAATATATTCTCCTAATCTCGAGAACAGAGAATCCAGTCCACTAATGATAGGTCTCCCCGGTGGTTTATTCAGCCGCTTGTGTATTTTGGGCAGGTAGTATACAACGGGGGTTTTTGTGGAATCCGGAATTAGGTATCTGGCTTCTTTTTTATTCAAAATACCTATTTCACCACCTTTTTTCACCAATCTTTTTAGGCTCTTAAGGTATTGTGATTTGGGGTTCCTTTTCAATTTTTTATAGGTGTTTTCAACTCCCAGTAGATTCCTCATTTCTTCTTCATATTCCTCTTTTTTCAGGATCACCAGACCTCCCCCCTTGTCGGCAGGTCTTATTATCACCTCTTTCCTTTTACCGATATCTTTGATGGTTTTCCAAATATGGGAACTCCTAGATTTTCTTGTGCCCATTTTGGCTAGGTCGTTATCGACCATCCGTTTAAATGCACCTATACATTGATCCCCTGGGACCTTGGGGTTAAAGATAGAATTGTTCCTCAATTCAGTATGTATATAGCCATCAGTCACGGTATTTGTGTTGACTTTTTTATTCAGAGCATAGTGTTTCTTTATCTTCAGTTTCCTTATGAACTTTTGTAAGTCGATATATACTTCAAATTTATCAATCCCTTTTTCTGGTGCGTATTTCAGTCCCAAATCCAGTATCCTGATTTCATCATCCGTGAAGGTTGCATCACTGAGGTTGTAGATTCCTTGGCCTAGTATTCCCTTCTTCTTTTTCTGCTTGCCTCCTCGTTTCCCTCTAGTCTGTTTCTTTCGTAACCTCTGGATTGGTATTCTGGTTCCCTCTCTGAGTTCGTGTTCCTCCCGTTCTCTGGATTCATGCGTGGATGTTGTGGGGAAAATTGATCTCGTTGTCCATTCATCCTCTGTGTCCTGTACATACCAGCTCCTCTCCAACTGGGTGGGTGGTATTGTACCCTCGCATTCCATCTCCCAGGGGGTCTGTCTCGTGGTCTTCCCTGTTGAAAATCCCTTTCTTCTGGGTATTCTCGCCTGTTCCTAGAATCCCATGTGGGTACCCGTTGTCTCCCATACCTAAGTGGGGAGAACCGATTGCGGGTGGGTACATTATATCTAGGAGTCTCCAAAGATCTTCCATAATACTCATCACTCCTATTTCCTAAATACCTAGGTGGAGAAATGGGGGTCCTGGGGATTTCTTCTCTTCTATTGGGAGTAGTGTTTTCAAATCTAGTATGGCGTGGAGTATTCAAGTTCTGGGTACCCTCCTCTATGATCTCATCAGACAAATGGTCATCCAGGGATAATTCATCCAAGTCAACATTAGCTTCTCCCATTTCCATCTGCCATTTATAAACCTTCTTGTTGGTGTAATCTAGGACATCCCTTTTATATTTCTTTTGTTTTTTGGCCTGAATATCTGCATCATACTTTTTAATGTGTTCCTGCAGTTCCCTCTCTTTGACCTTATAGTCATTCTGATTGTTGAAGGGTAACAACAATGTTTTGATCTCATTGATGTTAACCTCAATCGTCCTCATTTTCAGTTGTCTCCTTTTTATGATGTTACCAAGGAGTTCCTTCTCACATTTGGAAAAGAAGGAATACCATTCCTCCATGAGGGTAACATCATTCAGGCTATCATTAGGGTTTAGGTCCCACCTTAGTCTTCTCGGTGTCATATTCTCACCAATATATGTTTCAAGGGTGGAGATATCCCACCACACCCTCAGTTGCTTTTCAAGTAGATGTCTGAGCTGTTTAAAAAGACTGGTCAAAAACCCCGGTTCATTTATAGGAGAGCACCCACTCTCAGAAATCACCTGGTCCATAATGTTATTGATCCCCCCAAGAACGTGAAACTGTTCTCTGACATGAAGGGATTTTACAGATGTCAAAAATGTCTAGCCTGCCGAGTCAGTAAAAAACAACCCCAAAAAAGAACATCTTTTAAGGCCAGGAATGGCAAGGAGTATGAGATTAGGGAGCTGGTTACCTGTAACACCACCCATGTAACCTATATTATCGAATGTCCTTGCCGGCTGCAATATGTGGGCAGGACTACCAGACCCCTTTGTGTACGGATTAGGGAACATATTAATAACATAAAGAAAGGGTTCCCCAAACACAATCTCTCCAGACACTTCGATGAATTTCACCAAAGGGACCCGTCTGGCCTTATTTTCTATGGGATTGATACCATAAAAAACCACTGGAGGGGGGGTAGTAAGAGGATACTGATATCACAAAATGAAACAAGATGGATACATCGCTTGGATTGCCTTGTCCCCAGGGGTCTGAATGTAGAGATAGACCTAAACTGTTTTTTGTCCAACTTCTAGGGGTCCCCCCATTAGTCACCACCATTCCAAAAAGTTTCTTCCCATTCATCACCCCGTGATCGGGTTTTGATAACTTTAGCCTTTTTCAATTCATTTTCTCCATTTTTAACTCACATGAGCACACCAGTCTTTGCACCTTATATAGATTATATTGAATCTCCCCTGAATTAACACTCCAGAATGAGGTCTTAGGCCCCTATTTTACTCCCCCAGGGAATTTTTAATTTTTATTTTTATTATTTTTTATTTATTACTCTTTATTTCTTATTTTATTTATTAGATATATATATATGTTTCATTTCCCCAACACTCAAGATATCCGGTATACAGGGCCTCATCATGAATGTGATTTCCTGCTCAAATATATATTTTTTATATATATATGTATTTTTTATATGTATATATTTTTTATACAGGCCCTTACCGCAAATGAGATTTTTGTTTGGGGATGCATAGATATTAATTTCATTATTGCCCCCAATATATATTCTTGGGCACAGATCACCTTTAATACATTTTTAGTTTCTTACATATCTATTTTTGTTTATACAACTCATTTTTTATATTTTTAATGAATTCATTTTTATTTTTTATTTCTTAATGATTTTCTTCCACGTTTTGGTATAAAAAATTTTTTTGGTATATGGTTTTTTAGGATATGTAATTAATTGCATTATTCTTTAGTCCGGGGTTATTCCTCGTTGATTACCCTCTTTAGGATTTATCATATATGCTATCTATGTTTTGTTGTGGCTTTTTGGAAAATTGAGGCCCCCAAAAATGCTATTAGGGATTAACTCGACATGATGGCGCTTGACCACTAGCAGGGACACCATGAGTTTTATATTCCGGCTTCCCATTAGAGGTCACGAGGGCGGGTTCCGAGGATTCGATTGGCTCTAGTGGCGCCTCCATTCCCCTATTTAGACGTGTGGAGTACCAAGATGGCCGCGCCTCAAAAGACGTCTTGATGACGAAACGCGTAAGGCGTGGCCTCGTGATACGCACACGTCAGCACCTCTCTGTTCCAGCCTGTGTTACTTCCGGTTCTCACTGTCGGGCGGTGGAACGCACGCTATACCACGCTGCCCCGCAGCTGTGAACCGGCTTTTTGGATTACTATTGGAGCATTGTTAGCTCCAGCGTTTTTATGGATTGTTTTTAACAGTTTTTACTATGGATTCTTATTAATAAACTTTAATATCTACGGATTCACGCTATGAAGTGTTTTCTTTCCTCACTTCATATGGATGCCTTTTACTGGGGACTACATTACGCCAGAACAGGATAAAGCACCCCTGGACGGAGGATCACTTCCCGGTTCCGACAGCGCAGGATTGTCTGCATATGCCCTTTACCCCTGCAGGGGTTAGGGAGTCTGGTGAGTGTAAACACAAGTGGGGGTGCAGGGAAGGACGGGATAAACGCTGTGACCACGCTTTTCTTCACCAGAAGGACATTTTTTAGGACTTTTTTGCGGACATTTATTATTTTTTCATAAAACAAGTTTCTTCACACACCAACTTTTTTATTTTTTGTTTTGATTTTTATGCACATAAGCGAAAAAATCTTTTTTCACATCTTCTCCTTAAGGAATTGCTTTGATTGTCATAATTGTATTTTTTAAGCACACATGCTAGGGTCTTTTTTATATACATTTTTTTATATATATTTTATATATTTTTTATTTGTTTCATTTTTTCATGTTTTATTCTCCACTTAATTGTTCGCTTTGAATATCATTATTGGGTTTATATATTGGATCTTGTTTCTTTTGCCATTTTATAAGATACAGGTACCTTTTCTACACATATATAACCATTGTATAAAAAATTTTTTTGCACGCACTTTTAGGAGCACGCTGCACTTTATCGTAGTTTACCGTATAGGTGGATTATGTATGCTTGATACACTTCAGTCTTTGTATACATTTTGTTATATGCACAATAATATTTAAATTTTTTTGACACGAATATTTGGTATATATATGTTGAGGAAACACTTTTTTCACTTATAATTTTCATTCATAATTATCATCATAGTTGGACAGCGCCAATCCCCTACTTATAATAATTTTTCACGTTTTGGATTTCACCCTGGTGATTTTCATTATAGGGGGGCAGCAGTCTTCTTCCTAGATTTCATACTCCTGAGCGCAGAACCACTGTCATTCAAAAGGTCAATCTGTGAAAGGGTTAGTGAGGGGAAAGGAATTTTGTCCAACCATGATAGTGCTGTGGGTGGGATTAAGAAAGATGGTTTGGATAGGAGTTCTGAATAGAATTAGGAAAAAATGGAAAGAATATCTTGCGGATGAGTGACTAAGTGGTTAGAATTGTTTTTAAGTGTGTAGACGTGAGTAGATTTAATTGATTGGTTTAGTTTACGAGCAAACATTGTCGAATAAGTGTTACTTGAGAGGAAAAATGTTGGCTTTCGACCAGTGGAGTGCTTTTTCTGCCTTAAATGTTAGTATGCAATCTAGTTTGTTGCGTTTTTGAGAGATCATGTTAAAAAAATATCTGGGTTGTGTGTGTTTGTGTGTTTTTATATAGTTTTTGGTAAGATGACCTCTCCAGACTGCTTTGTGAGCTAGCCACAGAGTAGTAGGGGATATATCTGGTGAAGTGTTTAATGTGAAATAATCTTTAATAGCCGAGGCTATTTCATGTTTATGTTTGGAGTCTGTTAATAAGGACTCGTTGAGTCTCCAGGAGTATGGTGTTGAAGAAAGACCTATAAAATGTGTGCTGAGAGTGGTTATATGGTGGTCTGACCAAGAACATGGATGGATTGATGCCTCTTGAGCGTTGGCTAAGATTATGGGAGTGCAAAAAATATAGTCCAAGCGCGAATAGGAATCATGTGGGATGGAGGTGGCAATATAGGTTGTACCATTATGTGGAATGATCAGCTTAAAGGGAAACCCCCATCTGTATCTGATTCTGGCTGTGGAAAGAACCGTAATGATTTCTTTTATTTTCCTGAGTCTGTCCATAGTGGCTTGTGAAATATCCGGGTATATCTGTAGTTGAACTCCTTCCAGAGTAATGTTTCTGAGACCACGTGCAGCCCTAATTATTTCCTCCTTCACTAAAAAGTCTTTCATACAAAGAACTATATCACGGGGGGTTTGGGGGGGTAGCCCTTAAAGCGCGGTGTATGCAATCGCATGTGAAGGTCTGGGGATTTTGGTCTGGTAGAAGAAACAAATAGTTTGGTGGTATATGCAGGTAAATCCGTAATGGATTCTGGAGCCCCTCTAATCCTGAGATTATTCCTTCTGTTTCTATTGTCTAAATCCTCTGCGTGTGCTTGTAATTGTGTAAAAGCTGAGGATAGACTTTCATGTTCCCTGGATAAATCATTAAATGCAATTGCATCATGCTTATTTTCAAGTAGATCTGTACGTGAGCCCAGGGCAGCTATTTCTTGGGATAGAGTAGAGGTGGATTTTTTGCAGTTCTGACTGGATTTTAGTGAGCAATTTGGTGCATAGTGTATCTAGGCTGATGTCCAATTCAGCTTTTGAGAGGGGAGTGTACTCACTGTTTTCAGGTGTTATTCCAGATGCCTCAGAATTCTGCAGCGGTTCTTTAGCAGGGGAGGGAGACTCTGCTGTGGAGGGCAGGGAAGCAGCGCCATTTTTGGCCTTGCTGTCTTGCGCTGTAGATCTCAGGAGGTAATGTGTGAGGGACTTCTGATGTCCTCCTCTCTTCTTCCTCGATGTAGGCATGCACTGTGTTCCGTGTGTGGGGATGCCTATTTTTGTGTTAGTTGCGGGTGATAATGTCCCCGTTTATGTGGCTGTAAGCCTGGGAAGGAAGGAGCTCTCCTTAGCTGCGACCGTTCCTCTCCATGCCGCACATGCGCCCCCAGGCCAATAAAGCAGATTCTTTAGATTCCGAATTGCCATAAGTTTGTTTGGGTCTTGTCCATGCAGCAGTAAGGAATGAATCTGGGTACTGCACATGTACTGCTCTTAGTCTGTTCACATGATTTGCAGGTTTCAGTTCTTGCCACTTATTAACCTTAACAGCCCCAGAAGGATTTGCCCCCTTAATGACCAGCCTATTTCTTGCGAAACGGCACTATGTCGCTTTAACTGACAATTGCGCGGTCGTGCAATGTTGTACCCAAACAAAATTGACGTCCTTTTTTTCCCACAAATAGAGCTTTCTTTTGGTGGTATTTGATCACCTCTGCAGTTATTTTTTGTGCTATAAACAGAGCGACAATTTTGAAAAAATAAAAAGCAATTTTTTTTACTTTTTTGCTATAATACATATCCCAAAAAAATATATAAAACAAACTAATCTATTCATCAGTTTAGGCCGATGTATATTCTACATATTTTTGGTAAAATAAAAATCGCAATAGGTGTATATTGTTTGGTTTACGCAAAAGTTAGCGTCTACAAAATAGAGGATATTTTTATGGCATTTTTATTATTTGTATTTTCTTTAATAGTAATGGCGACAATCTGATTTTTAGCAAGACTGCAACATTGCACTGGACAGATCGGACACTTTTGACACGTTTTTGGGACCATTGACATTTAAACAGCGATCAGTGCTATAAATAGACACGGATTACTGTGTAAATGTCACTGGCAAGGAAGTGGTCAACACTAGGGGGCGATCAAGGGGTTAAATGTGTTCACTAGGTGTGTTCTAACTGTAGGGGGAATGGGCTGCCAGGGACATGACAGAGATCACTGTTCCCGATCACTGGGAACAGTAGATCCCTGTCATGTCACCTGTCAGAACAGGGAATCGCCTTGTTTTCAAAGACATTTCCCCGTTCTGCCTCTGTAATAGGTGATCGCGGGTCGCCAGCGGACATAGTCGGCCTGACCCTCGGGCACGCTCCCACAGCGGGCGCATGCCCGCTATCTCGCCTGCGCAAGCCTTTCGAGCAGCTACAGCGATTTGCGCAGGAGAGCTGGCCTGCTGCCATTATACGGCGGCTGATCGGCAAGCGTTTAAGCAAATAAAGTTCCTCCTTTGGCAGTAAGGTTTAGATCAGAATTTAAAGGTTGAATTTCAGCCCCTGTAATTCTCTGGACAGTTGTCAGACCTTCAGAGACTGATATTAATCCGCTAACGGTGTATCTGGCGAAGTGACTTGTGGATCTCTTGGGTGTGTAGGTTTTTTGGTGCATATAGGTGGGATATACCAGTATAAAATTATTGTTGCAAGAGTATTCTGCTGTGGTTTAGATTTTTAAGGCTTCTGCCGGCAGTAGCGTGAACTGTGGCTTGTTGCTAGACATCACTATGTTAATGGTAGGAAGTTATATTTGCTGTGTAGATACATCTGTATGTTGATCTCCTGGGGCAAGAAGATCTGTGAGATCTTGTCTACTGCAGATGAACAACACAGAGTTCTGCCTTTTCCTTTAACCTCCCTGGCGGTTTTTCCGAGTGTGGCTCGGGGTTAAATTTCAGCACCATTAGTGGTAACCCCGAGCAACACTCGGGATTGCATTTCAGGATCCTGGTGCAGTATGCTTACCTTGTCCCCAGGATCCTGCAATGTCCCCCCACTGTGTCTGTGAGCTTTGTCCTCCGTTTAAAGCCTCTTTGTGCCGGGCTCCATTCCCTGCTAGCGTTGCGACGCATGGGGGTGGAGCCCGGCGGAAAATTCAAAAAAGTGAAAAATCATAATACATACAGTACACTGTAATCTTACAGATTACATTACTGTATGAAATTATTTCACATCCCTTTTGTCCCCAGTGCTTTGTCCAATGCCCTACATGCAGTTTTATATTATATATACTGTTCTTTCTGCCTGGAAAATTGAGATTGTCCATAGCAACCAAAAAGTGTCCCTTTACGTCAAAAGTGGTTTTAGACCAGCTAGAAAACAGCAATAGTAAATTAGAACACTTGCAGATTTGAGCGATAGTGAATCATGTGGGAAATTAATTTTATTATTATATTATTATTTTTTACAATGATTTAAATGTAGTTATTATATTATAATTTATGATTTTGTGTTTCAAACTTCATCATACCCGGCATATCTACTAGACTCTTGGTGGACAGATTTAAGTGTGTTATTGCTAACAATTACAGGCCTACAATATAAAACGCCAAATTTCTATGCAAAATAATTGTACAGCTTTGAGATGCAAAAATCTGACATAATCATACCGCCAGGGAGGTTAAAGGATTTGTAAAGGCAGAAGGCTTTTTATCTTAATGCATTCTATGCATTAAGATAAAAAACCTTTTATGTATAGCAGCCACCTCGGCACCCCCCCTAATTACTTACCTGAGCCCCATTTCTCTCCAGCGATGTCCACGAATGTCTAACCCGTCTGGGACACTACTGATTGGCTGAGACACAGCAGTGATACCATTTTTTCCCACGGCTGTCTATCAAAGTCAGTCAGCCAATCAGGAGAGAGGGGGTGGGGCCAGGTCGGGGCTTTGTATCTGAATGGACATAGGGAGCTGTGGCTCGGGTGCCCCCATAGGAAGCTTTTGATAGGAGGGAGGGGCCAGGAGCAGCAAAGAGGGACCTGAGAAGGAGGATCTGGGCTGCTCTGTGCGAAACCAAATGCACAAAGGAGGTAAATATAACATGTTTGTAAAGTCTTGTTTAAAAAATGAAAATAACAATCACTTTAACATCTTCCATTAAGTAACCTCTTTGTTGGTTCATGGCTCCAGTATTAGTTCTGTTAAAGAGTCTGCTACAGTCAGGTCCATAAATATTGGGACATCGACACAGTTCTAATCTTTTTAGCTCTATACACCACCACAATGGATTTGAAATGAAACGAACAAAATGTGCTTTAATTGCAGACTTTCAGCTTTAATTTGAGGGTATTTACATCCAAATCAGGTGAACGGTGTAGGAATTACAACAGTTTGTATATGTGCCTCCCACTTTTTAAGGGACCAAAAGTAATGGGACAGATTAACAATCATCCATCAAACGTTCACTTTTTAATACTTGGTTGCAAATCCTTTGCAGTCAATTACAGCCTGAAGTCTGAAATGCATAGACATCACCAGACGCTGGGTTTCATCCCTGGTGATGCTCTGCCAGGCCTCTACTGCAACTGTCTTCAGTTCCTGCTTGTTCTTGGGACATTTTCCCTTCAGTTTTGTCTTTAGCAAGTGAAATGCATGCTTAATCGGATTCAGGTCAGACTTGGCCATTGCATAACATTCCATTTCTTTGCCTTAAAAAACTCTTTGGTTGCTTTCGCAATATGCTTCGAGTCATTGTCCATCTGCACTGTGAAGCACCGTCCAATGAGTTCTGAAGCATTTTGCTGAATATGAGCAGATAATATTGTCCGAAACACTTCAGAATTTATCCTGATGCTTTTGTCAGCAGTCACATCATCAATAAATACAAGAGAACCAGTTCCATTGGCAGCCATACATGCCCACGCCATGACACTACCACCACCATGCTTCACTGATGAGGTGGTATGCTTTGGATCATGAGCAGTTCCTTTCCTTCTCCATACTCTTCTCTTCCCATCACTCTAGCACAAGTTGATCTTGGTCTCATCTGTCCATAGGATGTTGTTCCAGAACTGTGAAGGCTTTTTTAGATGTTGTTTGGCAAACTCTAATCTGGCCTTCCTGTTTTTGAGGCTCACCAATGGTTTACATCTTGTGGTGAACTCTCTGTATTCACTCTGGTGAAGTCTTATCTTGATTGTTGACTTTGACACACATACATCTACCTCTTGGAGAGTGTTCTTGATCTGGCCAACTGTTGTGAAGGGTGTTTTCTTCACCAGGGAAAGGATTCTTTGGTCATCCACCACAGTTGTTTTCCGTGGTCTTCGGGGTCTTTTGGTGTTGCTGAGCTCACCGGTGCGTTTTTTCTTTTTAAGGATGTCCTAAACAGTTGATTTGGCCACACCTAATGTTTTTGCTATCTCTCTGATTGGTTTGTTCTGTTTTTTTCAGCCTAATGATGGCTTGCTTCACTGATAGAGACAGCTCTTTGGATCTCGTATTGAGAGTTGACAGCAACAGATTCCAAATGCACATAGCACGCTTGAAATGAACTCTGGACCTTTTATCTGCTCCTTGTAAATGGGATAATGAGGGAATAACACACACCTGGCCATGGAACAGCTAAGCAGCCAATTGTCCCATTACTTTTGGTCCCTTAAAAAGTGGGAGGCACATATACAAACTGTTGTAATTCCTACACCGTTCACCTTATTTGGATGTAAATACACTCAAATTAAAGCTGAAAGTCTGCAGTTAAAGCACATCTTGTTCGTTTTATTTCAAATCCATTGTGGTGGTGTATAGAGCCAAAAAGATTAGAATTGTGTCGATGTCCCAATATTTATGGACTTGACTGTATATTAGTTTCCCTTAAAGTGGATGTAAACTTTCACATATACCCAGTGAAGTGAGCAGCCTCAGATGATACATAGAGATGAAACAAATCTCCCTACATAAGTTTTAAATGTATATCTTTTGTCTTCTGCTTTATAAACTGTTTAGAAAGTGCACGTTCTGTTAGAATTTTTTTTTCCTGATTCACCTGAAGGGTGTGAAGTCTTGCCATACACTGTGAGACAGCTGATTGGAGGAAAGGCTCACACCTCCTCTCCACATAGGCAGAGACTTGCAGAGCTGTGCAGTGAATAGACCAGCACCCTGCTAATCTATTTATAGCACCCACCCTGACAAAAATTTCAGCCTGGTTTTATCACAGTTGACAGAACTTATCTGAAGCTATCATGCTGATAAGAGCAGAGCAGGAGAAAGCCACAGAACTTATGGCTTTGGAGAGAGATAAGAAAACACTGCAGATATATGTGCCTAGCCAAATTTCATTATTCGGGTTCATATCCACTTTAAGAAGGCTGTATATTTTACATGCAACCCTTGATAACATTCCTAGGTGGCAGATAGGCAAGTTGTAGAGTCCTAGTTCTTCTTTATTGTTAGAATGTGAAACTACTAACATGCAGTGCACAGTTCTGTGGCAAAGGTCTGACAAATTTCTGGAGAACTCATCTCTTGTAGTTTCATAGTTTTCTCTGAGGTCGAGTTGGTTTCATGGTGCATTTGGGTTTGCACTCTCCCCTGCAATATTTGTAAAATCTGCTCCCTATGTTTCTGTGCGGTCAAAGTCACTTCCTTTGATTCAGAAATAGAAGAGTGCACAGAGATGTGTGTAGACATTTTGTACGTTTTACAGAAAATGGGTACTGTTTCTTTAGGATGAACAGTGATTTAGACAGACCGGGTAACGCAGTCCAAGGCAGAGAAACAGTTCTAAACCAGCTTAGAAGAAATGCAGAAAGCTTAATAGACCACATGCTTTCGCAAAGTAACAAGATAAGTACAATTCAAATTTTTTTCATTTTAGACTCGGCTGCCTCAAGCTTTTGCATATTTTTAAAGGTTTTTTTAAAAAAAAGATTGAGAAACCCTGAACTAGAGAAACAACATGATCTATATACATAGACACAGCTGCATTGCCCTTATAATTGCTAGAGGCAGCACAGTTTTTGCAGAAGCCATACTGAGTTTAGCATCTCCACATTGCTTGACATCGCTGCTTGTATGGTCTTGCAAGACCCCTAGATTAGGAAATTCACTGCAGTGATTTCAGCTAGTTCAAGCATTAGTTAGCTAGACTTTGATTATAAGCTGGCTCTAAAGACTTGACAGAGTGACTAGTAGGACTGTTCACTGAACAGCTGTATTCCCAGATGAGCAGAGTGACTAATCTTTCCTTTACTCACTGGGTCCTTAGTCATTTTCTCTCTTACTTGGCTTACTTTCTCAGCAACATCTTTGTGAGGGCCTTTTACTTTAGACACTGCTTCAGACTATTTCCTGTAGGGTGCCCATTTTGGTTCACACTGTGCAGGAAGTGGCGGGAACTTGTTCCTGTACAACAGCCTTTGGCTTCCACATGTGGACTCCTCCATTATGCCTTTTCTGCATGGTCTTTTGACATGGGGGACACATCAAGGCTGCAGTCTTGTGCAGTAGCTTGATGCTATCCTTAAAGTGGAACTAAACTCTTAATCAGCTTGGACTATTTTAATCCTTGTGCCCGCATTAGTAAATAGGAAGGTATATTCTATTTACTTGTTTTAAACTGTTTTTGTACATTTCTTAAGTTACTTCCTAGTTTCCAGGCCTAGGCACAATTATGTCATACATGCCAGGAGTTTTCAGGAGGTGAGGAGGGACTTTCTCAGCTAAGCACACCCTCCTGCCTGTATGTCTGCCCTGAAGGAAGATGGATTCCAGAAAGTAAATGCAACATGAATCCTTTGCCCATACTCAGGTGGCCATGGCCAGGAATGCTAGGGGCTTGGTTTTCATAGTGATATCTCATAAAAATAAAAAATAGAGACATGGATGGATGGGTGAGTTTGCTTTGTATATTAAAAATAATTGAATAGCGTTTTCAGTTTGTGGTACACAGATACAGTTTAGTTCTGCTTTAATGAGTGCTTATAGCCCAGCAAGTACCTCCCCAAGGGTAAAAGGTTTGTCCTTTTACCTGTTTAGAAAATGCCTAAGTGCTGAGACTGCAGTTGATCTCTAGTTTGTGGTTACACTCTTTTAAAGGGATAGCACATGCAACCTGCAGTAAGACTGTTCCCTAATTTTGGAACCAGAAAGAGAACCAGTCGCTGTGTACACCTTATTTTCTCCTTGCACTAAATGCAACCGCGCATTTGATAGTGCTCGGACTAAATCACTCTGTGGTGCTTAAGGTCCTCTGAGCTACCTAGCTTCTGCTACCGCTTGTAACCCTTTATATTCCCGATTTGGCTGTAGCTAGTGTATTTGGTTCACAAATGTTACCATCAGTACAGAAGGGATTCTTGTCTCAACTGCCCGGGGTATTAGACCAAGCCTTAACTGCCTTCCCAGGCCATTAAACTCTTGCAGGAGGTGACTCCTTCCATCTTTTAATTTACATTGACTCTTCCCTAAATGGGTGGGAATCATCAGAAGATACTTCCTCCTGGCAGGAGGGAAGCCCTGGATAGTCTTATTTATACAGTGATTAAAAGCTAATGGTTGAAGATCCCTGATCCTCCTAGACATTTGGTAGCTGTTCTGCGTTCTGGCTGATCAAGCGCTCTGCTAATGTCTTTCCAAACCATCAACAGATTGATGATCTGCTGTCTGGAGAATGCTATTCTGTATCAGCTTGGCTGCTGTGGACCATAGGAGAATCCTCAAGCTTAAATCACTGGCTGCAGATTAAGGCATCCCTCCTGTGCTTGCTTCAGACAGACATGCAAAACATTATTATTATTATACGAGATTTATATAGCGCCAACAGTTTACGCAGCGCTTTACAATGTATAAGGGGGACAACACAATTACAGTACAGGTCAATACAAAAGGTACAGGAGGGCCCTGCTCGTAGAGCTTACATTCTAAAGGGAGGGGGTGGTGGTACAAAAGGTAATAGCTGCAAAGAATGATTTGATGGGGGTGGCTCAGGGACAGTTATGTGGGTGTGGGATAAGCTTCCCTGAATAAATGAGTTTTCAGGGATCTCCTAAAGGTGGACAGGGTAGGGGCTGATCGGCTATACTGGGGTAGGGATTTCCAGAGGATGGGAGAGGCTCTGGAGAAGTCCTGAAGGCAAGCATGGGAGGAGGTAACAAGGGAGCTAGAGAGCAGGAGGTCCTGGGAGGAGCGGAGGGGGCGATATCTGCAGATGAGGTTGGTGATGTAGATGGGGGCGATGTTGTGAATGGCCTTGTATGTTATGGTTAACATTTTGAATTTTACACGGTGGGGTAGGGGAAGCCAGTGAAGGGATTGGCAGAGAGGAGCAGCAGTCACGGATCGTTTTAGTGAGGTGTATTAGTCTAGCAGCAGCATTCATAATAGACTGAAGGGGGATAAACATGCAAAACTCTCTAGCTAGGAGTTGTTCTCCAGAGTTTGTCAGTACAGGAACCCTGGACACTGGTCAAATCCAAGCTTACGATTAACTTGCTGGAGGTCAGGGCTGTAAGCTGGTGATTATGCATTGGACATAGCGGCTGATGGTCTATTGGCTGAGAATCCTGACAGTTTAATATGGCCATGGCAGTGGTCACCAACCCTTCGGACCTCATGGACCACTAAACTCACAATTTTTAATCCCACGGACCACTAACATGAATCTTAAATACAGTGCATCTGGAAAGTATTCACATTGCTTCACTTTTTCCACATTTTGTGATATTCTTATACCAAAATTTATTAAATTCATTCGTTTCCTCAAAATTCTACAAACAATACCCAATAACGACAACGTGAAAGAAGTTTGTTTGAAATTTTTGCAAATTTGTTAAAAAAAAAAAAACGAAAAAAATCACATGTACATAAGTATTCACAGCCTTTGCCATGACACTCAAAATTGAGCTCAGGTGCATCCTGTTTCCACTGATCATCCTTGAAATGTTTCTACAACTTGATTGGAGTCCACCTGTTGATTGGACATGATTTGGAAATGCACACACCTGTCTATATAAGGTCCCACAGTTAACAGTGAATGTCAGAGCAAAAGCAAAGCCATGAAGTCCAAGCAATAGTCTGTAGACCTCCGAGACAGGATTGTATAAATGCACAGATCTGGGGAAGGGCACAGAAAAATTTCTGCAGCGTTCAAGGTCCCTATGAGCACAGTGGCCTCAATCTTCTGTAAATGGAAGATGTTTGGAACCACCAGGACTCTTCCTAGAGTGGGCCGCCTGGACAAACTGAGCAATCGGGGGAGAAGGGCTTTAGTCAGGGAGGTGACCAAGAACACGATGGTCACTCCTACAGAGCTCCAGCATTTTTGGAAAGAGGAGAACCTCCCAGAAGAACAACCATCTCTGTAGCACTCCACCAATCAGGCCTGTATGGTAGAGTTGCAAGTGTGAAGCCACTCCTCAGTAAAAGGCACATGGCAGCCTGCCTGGAGTTTGCCAAAAGGCACCTGAAGGCCTCTCAGACCACGAAAAACAAAATTCTCTGGTTTGATGAAACAAAGATTGAACTCTTTGGCCTAAATGGCAAACGTCATGTCTGTAGGAAACCACGCACTGCTCATCTCCTGGCCAATACCATCCCTACAGTGAAGCATGGTGGTGGCAGCATCATGCTGTGGGGATGTTTTTTTAGCAGCAGGAACTGGGAGATGCGTCAGAATCGAGGGAAAGATGAATGCAACAATGTACAGAGAAAACTGCTCCAGAGCGCTCTGGACCTCAGACTGGGGCGTAGGTTCATCTTCCCACAAGACAACGACCCTAAGCACACAGCCAAGATCGCAAAGGAGTTGCTACAGGACAACACTGTGAATGCCCTTGAGTGGCCCAGACTTTAACCCGATTGAACATCTCTGGAGAGATCTGAAAATGGCTGTGCACTGATGCTCCCCATCCAACCTGATGGAGCTTGAGAGGTCCTGCAAAGAAGAATTGGAGAAACTGCCCAAAAATAGGTGTGCCAAGCTTGTAACATCATATTTGGTGCCAAAAGTGCTTCAACAAAGTATTGAGCAAAAGCTGTGAAAACTTATGTGATTTTTTTTTTTTAAATACATTTGCAAAGATTTCAAACAAACTTCATTCACGTTTTCATTATGGGGTATTGTTGAATTTTGAGGAAAATAATGAATTTAGTCCATTTTGAAATAAGTCTGTAATGTAACAAAATGTGGACAAAGTGAAGCGCTGTGAATACTTTCCGAATGCACTCTTCTATGTACACAATGCTCCCGCTCTCTGCCCCCCCCCCCCCCCCGGATTACAATGCTGCCTTACACAGACTCATCAGTGGATCTCACCTCCTTATCCATCCGTGTGCTTGAGCTCCGTGCTCCCTCCCACAGTCTGCCATCGGCAGTGCCATGTGAAGTTCCCTCTTTCTTCACTTCCTGCTCTCAGCATTACTCTGTGCCTCCCTCTGAGTTCACAGAAGCTGAAATTACAGAGGAGGGATCGGGTATTAATGCGCGCTGACAGTGAGAACAACGCT
The DNA here is from genome assembly GCF_042186555.1 of Aquarana catesbeiana. NCBI lineage: Eukaryota > Metazoa > Chordata > Amphibia > Anura > Ranidae > Aquarana > Aquarana catesbeiana. The sequence continues at coordinate 539,018,676 of NC_133324.1, read as the reverse complement.
GTGCGGTATACATCCACCACAATGTTGATTTGTGGCAGAAGCCCTGGGGACCACCAACATTTTTTTGTGGAATATCAGTCATCCACAGACCACTGGTTGGCTACTGCTGGTCTAGATAAACCGTCAGTAGCCCAAATGGCTTGTTTGCAACCTAAGAGGCAGAGCTCTTCTCTTGCTGTGCAAAAAGTCTGTTCTCATCTCTCTTGACAATACACATTTCAGAAATGTAGAACTGACAGACTTTCAGAATTGTCAGTGCCTTGATCAAGGAGAGTGGTCTTTTCCCCAGTTCGTGTCACTGTCAAAGATGTGGAATTCTGGACTTGATGGTATCTTGTCACAACTGCAAGGTGAACATGTTCATTGCCAGAGCAAGAGATCCACTTGCAGAATCTATGGTTGCTCTGGTTGTCTCTTGGTAGCAATACTTCCGGATGTATGTGCTTCCACTGCTAATACTTCTACCTGGACTTGGTGCTATGTCTGCTGGGTTTCATGAGAGACACACAGTGCTGTTTATTGTTTTAACCAGACCTTCTGACCCAGTGGCCACCTTCTGCTTCTCAGTAGCTGGCATTTATTGCATGGCTATTGAAGCCAAGGTTCTCAGAGTTGGGGGTATCTGAGGTGGTACAATGCTTTGGGCACACAGCCCTCTTCTCGCAATGTCTGTCTTTGCACATAGACTCATTATTGGAAGTAAGCCTTCTAAGATTTAACCCCAGGACCTGGTTGGTTATGAGCTTTGTTTGTCAGGCATGAATCAACACCTGTCTGAGCATTATAAGAGGACGGATGCTGATATTGGTGACACTGTTCTAAAAGCCCTTGACCTCTCACTCCTTGGTCAGTACCTTTGTTAAAAATCTCACCCATAACATCCTGCCTGTTAAAGTGGTATTGAACTCAAATTTGCATAAAACACTGCCAGGCAGGGTTTTTAGAACAGAAATTACCCTAGTGGTCTCTTCTGTCATAAATGCCTCCACCTGCATTTCAGCAGCAATGAAATCTGAGCCAACCGTGCATGCGGCTTAAACAACATTTATAGCACCTACTCTGTGCCATGGTAGTGTGACTCCCGTGCGCATGAGCAAGATTGACGTCATCGCAGCTTGGCCATTCAAGCAGCCGAAGAGACAGGAACTGGAAGGAAGACTGAGCGAAGATGGAAGCGCACGGGACTAGCAGGAGCGGTGACTGCCCATCGCTGGAGGGCTCTGTTTGCTGCTAAGTTTGTCATTATGTGCTAAAATGCAGTGCGTACTGCCACAATTTGACATAAACCTGCGGGGGGGAGGGGAGGGGGGGGAGCGGGGCGGCATTTCTGAAAATATTTGCTGGCAGAGTTTAATACCACTTTAAGACCTCTGGTGGCATTAAATCTTTCAGTCTTCCAGAAATATCTTTTAAAACTGCTTATGGACAGACTTCCTTCCTATGTCTTTGTCCCAGAAAGTGGCCTTTCTTTTTCCTGTTATTCTGACTCTAAAGGTCTCTGAGCTTGACAGACTTGTCTTGCAAGGCTCCCTTTCTTATTCTTAAGGATAATGTTGCCTTCAGACCCATGGCTTCCCTTTTACCTAAGTTTGTGCCCTCTTTTCACCTTCTTGAGCTTATCATGCTTCCCTCCCTCTTGTCCATCACTGCCTCATCCAGTGGAGACTGCCTTCAGGGCTGTACATACGGGCCGAATATTGGGCAGTATCGACCGGTTCAGTAGAAACCGGCTGTCATTTAACCTGTGTGTACGGTAGCTGCTCCGGCTTCTGTTGGAGGGGCATGACCGCAAAAGGTCTGCCGATCGGCATCCGATCATCACTCTCAGCCAATGGCTGTTCACAAACAGACCAGAGAGTAAAAAAGCATGCAATATTTACCACCAGGGTTTTGCTGGTGGTATCGCATGTGGTATTTGTCAAAAAACAGCATGGGGGTCGAGGGGACCCCCACGCTGTTTTTTGACAAAAAGATGGTTGCTAAGGAGCGGGCTGGGAAGCCAGCTGCCGTGTCCTTAACAATGACTCATCAGCTGTCAGCGGGTTCTCTGCTGACAGCTGAATGTAAAAAAAAAACAGCCTCCGCTGATTGACATTTCTTATATAGGTAACGGGAGGGGGTCACCTGGCTACGTCATCTGGCTGGTGGTCCTGCCCCTTGTAACAACACCGATCCAGCATGCATCGTCCCATAAACACTTAATTGTTATAAATGTAGGAACTGTGAACTGTTTGCTGCTGTAAATTACAGATAATAAATGCTGTGAATTATATTGTTTGTCGGTGTCAATAATACAAATAACTGAGACATAGGTGCTGAATGAATCAATTGTGAAGAGTCCAAATGAATAAAAATACAAATAAAAATTGTGATGAAAATGAAAAGTCTTCTTATAAAAGATGCACTTCAAATTTCACTGTGAAAAATGTGCTTCATAAACAAAACGACAATCTGTGACTAGTGCTCCCTTCACCAGGTGCAATGGAGGCTCACCTCCTTCATAAACCCTGATGGGGTCAAACACGCTCAGAACTGAGTGATTCTCATCAGCAGATGGCTCCACATTGATCTCTCGTGGCTCCTATAAAGGCCCTGCTGGGGTCAAACACATTATGCACACCGTCTACTTCTCCTTTAACTGCTTCCTGACCCGCTACTGGCTGTGTGTGTGTGTGTGTATATATGTATGTGTATATATATATGTGTGTGTGTATATGTATATATATATATATATATATATATATATATATATATATATATATATATATATATATATATATATATATATATATATATATACATAAACACAGCGGCAGGACGGCTTTGCTGCGTGAATCGCCATGTGTATATATACTACGGCTGCTTTTAAGCGCCATAGCAGGGTCGTGCTGCACGGCGGGGGACCCAATGCACGTGGCTGGCAGACGCGATCCCAGCCGGCCACCCGCGATTGTGGGCATGAGAGCAGGAACGGGGATTTGTGTGTGTAAACACAAATCCCTGCCCTGGCAGGGGAGGAGAAAAGGATTGTGTGTTCCTAAGTTGGAACAACGATCTGTCTCCCAGTCAGTCCTATCCCCTCACAGTTAGAACACACCTAGGGAACACACACTTAACCCCTTAATCGCCCCCTAGTGTTAACCCCTTCCTTGCCAGTGACATTTATACAGTAATCAGTAATTTTTAGCTCTGATCGCTGTATAAATGTCAATGGTCCCAAAAAAGTGTCCGATTTGTCCGCCGTAATATCGCAGTCCTGATAAAAATTGCTGACCGCCGCCATTACTAGTATAAAAATAAAAATGCCTAAAATCTACCCCCTATTTTGTAGACGCTATAACTTTTTGCGCAACCCACTCAATATACGCTTATTGCGAATTTTTTTTTTTTTTTCCCCAAAAATATGTAGAATACATATTGGCTTAAACTGAGGAAAAAATTAGTTTAAAAAAAAAATTGGGATATTTATTATAGTAAAAAATATTGTTTTTTAAATTTTTTTCGCTCTTCTTTTGTTTATAGCACAAAAAGTAAAAACTGCAGAGGTGATCAAATACCACCAAAAGAAAGCTCTATTTGTGGGAAAAAAAGGATGTAAATTTTGTTTGGGTACAGTGTCGCACGACCGCGCAATTGTCAGTTAAAGCGACTTAGTGCCGTATCGCAAAAAATGGCCTTGTCATGAACGGGATAAATTCTTCCGGGGCTGAAGTGGTTAATAATGGCTCCGTGATGTTCATAAGCAACTCCAAACTGACATGAAAATTTAAAATGCTTCCAATAGTGCTGTACCAGTTGTTAAGCTGAATGAAACCTCACCACCCTGGCTTAGTACATTAAACTCACATTTATTAAGATAAAAAAACCACATGTATAAAAATCCAGCAGGTCTCATGTATATCATGTAGGAATCACCGCCAGGCTCTACCTCTATGCCTTACGCCACCATCCTCTTGGCTTCTTCTGGAGGCCAAACCGAGCGGTTATGGCGGGGTGAATTTATAATGGTTCTAATCTAAAATAAAAAAATTCCCGGTTTGAGCATGCGCCTTAGGCTCCGGCAATTCCGGGAGTCCGCTCTTGTGCAGTGTGTTGTTTTTGGCATCATGATGTGATATCCTATATGTGAGGGTGTATTCAGCAAACCGTCGGTTCGCGCGCACTCTATTAACGTCCAAACAGGCTAAAGAAAAAGACTACGGCTACAACAAAATGGCCGAAATACAAGGACAAAAAAAAGAAGATTGTAGAGGTAGAATCATGGTGGAACAAGGGAATTACAGGACATCATGTAAACATATTTGGATGATAACTAAAAGGCACAAAATAGGCACTGGTAATCTACATACTGAATGTAGATGTGATGGTGCAATAGCGTTGCTGCATAACATCCTGACAATAACGTTAAATCCCTGATTAAAAATGATAGTACATTAAAAATGAATTATGTAATCCATAAAATGACTATATGAAGTCTATTAAATGAATGTGTAGTAATAAATATATATTACTGGAATATTGTATCTAAAATAAATAGATGAACATATGTAGGTATGAGAGATTGAAAGGGACAAAAGTGCAATATGTTAATAGATATTCTAAAATGCAAAGATGAACTGATTAGAGAGGAGGTGACATCATAAAATAATATTAATATGAGTGACAATGCTATGATGTAAAAAAAAAATGAATCGCTAATAAAGCAATTAACATGAAACTCGATTTTATGGCCTAACGGATGGAGAGTCTGCATTTCATGTATCCAAAGGATTCTCGTTGGCTGAGAGAAATAACTTTACTACTCCCCCCTCCAATGAGGATAGTATTTTTCTATTCCCCTATACATAAGGGAAGAAGGATCTTTAGGCTTAAAAGAGAAGTATGTTTTTTTTTTTTTTTTTTTTTCCTGCTAGTAATGCTTACCTTGGTGGATGCAGCATCAGACCAATGCTGCAGATGTCCCCCGGCGTCTCTGCACTGGGAACCGAGCTACCGAACACTGCCAATGGCTCGGTTTTCACTCCTCCCCGAGCACTGTTAGTCAGAATCGCTTCCCCGCTTATTGGAGCACTGAGCCGTGGAGGGGCGGGGAGCGGGCGTCTCAGCGGCTCGCTGAGACTGCCATCAAACAAGGCAGCTGGCGAATCCGGACTTGGAAGTCATGATGACATGCTGCCTCGACTGATGGCAGTGATGTCAGCAGAGAGCAGACTTCAGACCGCTCTCTGCTGAAAACGGGTAACAGGTGTGCAAAACTGATTGCACTCCTGTGACCCAGAGGAGAAGCCCAGCCTAAAAAGCTCAGGCTGGACTTCTGCTTTAACCACTTGCCGCCCGCCATATAGCAGAATGACGGCGGCAAAGTGGTTTCAATACCCCGACTGGGCGTCATATGACGTCCTCAGGATATTAAGCTGCTGCGCACCGATCGTTGTTGCGGTGTTGCATTCTGACACACGACAACTCCAATCTAGGTAAAGAGTCTCTGACTGAGACTCTTTACCACATGATCAGCCGTGTCCAATCACGGCTGATCACAATGTAAATAGGAAGAGCCGGTGATCGGCTTTTCCTCACTTGCGTCTGACAGACGCGAGTAGAGGAGAGCCGATCGGCTGCTCTCCTCACAGGGGGGAGGTCTGTACTGATTGTTTATCAGCACAGCCCCCCCTCGGATCCCGCCCAGGACCACCAGGATGGCCATCCACACTGGACCACCAGGTATGCTCCCCCTAGACCCCAAGGGAAATACTAATCTGTGCCCAGGCAGCTGCCAATCACTATGACTACCACTGCCAATGCCACCAGGGATGCCTATCAGTGCCTCATATCGGTGCCGCCTATCAGTTCCCAACAGTGCCATGTATCAGTGCCCAGCGGTGCCGCCTATCAGTGCCACCCATAAAAACCCATCTTTGCAGCCTTTCAGTGCCCACCTGTGCCACCTATCGATGCCCATCAGTGCTATATATCAGTGCCTCATATCAGTGCCCATCGTCAGTGCCCGCTCATTGGTGCAACCTCATCGGTGCCGCCTTATCAGTGCCCATCAGTGAAAGAGCTTACTTATTTACAAAATTTTATAACAGTAACAAAAGCAAAACTTTTATTTAATTTCAAAATTTTCTGTCTTTTTTTTTTATTTGTTTAGCAAAAAATAAAAGCCGCAGAGGTGATCAAATACCACCAAAAGAAAGCTCTATTTGTGGGAACAAAATGATAAAAATTTAGTTTGGGTACAGTGTTGTATGGCCGCGCAATTGTCATTGAAACTGCGACAGCACTGAAAGCTGAAAATTGGTCTGGGCAGGAAGGTGTATAAGTGCCCTGTATTGAAGTGGTTAATGTACATGGGACGTTTTAAAACCCTTCCTTAATGATTTAACTTGACCGATAGTAACCAACGTTTAAAAATGTCAGTTTTTCCACGTTTAAATGCCGTGTTTAACCGCGTTTGCGTTTTTTAGAAGCGTTTTTTTCAAATGGTCCAAATTTAAAAACCCCTGTAAACTAAATGCGAATTACTGTGTTTACATGCGTTTACAAGCTGTTAAAGGCATTTGGCATTTCAAATGCCTTTGAACATCTGTCCTGAACAATTTTTTTTGCTTTCCAAAAATTGCTTCTACACTCAACTGCCTAGAAACTACTATAAACAACCCTGTGTACATGTACTGATAAGATAACATAGAGGAGAGTTCAGGGGCAGTTGAAAAAACGCCCCACTGCTCCTAAACGTCCGTTTACCAGCAGCAGTGTACATGACGCCTTATTGTGGTGCATTGTATAATGTTTGCAAATGCTATGCTTCGGATAAACTTTGATAATATTTTGGACATGTTCTCTGATTCTTTTCCATGTAGGTCTCTTGGTTCTTCTGATATACTGTATCTGACATGGACACTGCAGGGCATACAGTATCTCACAAAAGTGAGTACACCCCTCACATTTTTGTACATATTTTGTTATGTCTTTTTATGTGACAACACTGATGAAATGACACTTTGATACAATGTTAAGTAGTGAGTGTACAGCTTGTATAACAGTGTAAATTTGCTATCCCCTCAAAATAACTCAACACGCAGCCATTAATGTCTAAACCGCTGGCAACAAAAGGGAGTACACCCCTAAGTGAAAATGTCTAAATTGGGCTGAAATATTTTGTGTGGCCACCTTTATTTTCCAGCACTGCCTTAACCCTCTTGGGCATGGAGTTCACCAGAGCTTCACAGGTTGCCACTGGAGTCCTCTTCAACTCCTCTATGATGACATCACAGAGCTGGTAGATGTTGGAGACCTTGCGCTCCTCCACCTAGGTCTGGAGACATGCTTGGCCAGTCCTTCACCTTTACCTTCAGCTTCTTTAGCAAGGAAGTGGTCATCTTAGAGGTGTGTTTGGGGTCCTTATGGAATACTGCCCTGTTGCCCATCTCTGAAGGAAGGAGATCATGCTCTGTATCAGCATGTCACAGTACATGTTGGCATTCATGGTTTCCTCAATGTAATTGTAGCTCCCCAGTGCCGGCAGCACTCATGCAGCCCCAGACCATGACACTCCCACCACCATGCTTGACTGTAGGCAAGACACACTTGTCTTTGTACTCCTCACCTGGTTGCTGCCACACACACTTGACACGATCTGAACCAAATAACTTTATCTTGGTCTCTTCAGATCACAGGACATGGTTCCAGTAATCCATGTCCTTAGACTGCTTGTCTTCAGCAAACTGTTTTGGCTTTCTCGTGCATCATCTTTAGAAGAGGCTTCCTTCTGGGACAACAGCCATGCAGACCAGTTTGATGCAGTGTGCGGCATATGGTCTGAGCACTGACAGGCTGACCCCCCACCCCTTCAACTTCTGCAACAATGCTGGCAGCACTCATACGTTTATTTCCCAAAGACAACCTCTGGATATGATGCTGAGCAAGTGTACTCAACTTCTTTGGTCGACCCTGGCGAGGCCTGTTCTGAGTGGAACATGTCCTGTTAAACCGCTGTATGGTCTTGGCCACCATGCTGCAGCTCAGTTTCGGGGTCCTGGCAATCTTCTTATAGCCTAGGCCATCTTTATGTAGAAATCCTGGACAGCCGCACTCCAAAAATATTTGCCTTTGTTCAATAAAGTGTCATCCAAAATACAGGTCACAGCAGAGTGTGTAGTGCGAAATGCGTAAGCTTTGTTCCACTCTGCTGTGACCTGTATTTTGGATGACACTTTATTGAATAAAGGTAAATATTTTTGGAGTGTGGCTGTCCAGGATTTCTTTGATGTCTAACTGCTCTTGCATTGCCAGCACCTGGACTTCTAGACTGAAGGAGATGCCTTTTTACTTTGATCTGACCCACCTGGAGCGGTGATACTCTCTCCCATGTTTATGTAGAGCAGCAATTCTTTTCAGATCCTCTGAGTTCTTTGCCATGAGGTGCCATATTAAACTTCCAGTGACCAATAAGAGTGAGAGCGATGACACCAAATGTAACACACCTGCTCCCCATTCACACCTGAGACCTTGTAACACTAACAAGTCACATGACACCAGGGAGGGATAATGGCTAATTGGGCCCAATTTGGACATTTTCACTTAGGATTGTACTCGCCTTTGTTGCCAGCGGTTTAGACATTAATGGCTGTGTGAGTTATTTTGAGGAGACCGCAAATTTACAGTGTTATACAAGCTGTACACTCACTACTTTATGTTGTAGCAGTGTCATTCTTCAGTGTTGTCACATGAAAAGATATAAAAAAATATTTACAAAAATGTGAGGGGTGTGTACTCACTTTTGTGAGATACTGTATACTACTCCTTCGGTTCTGCATGTTCATAGTCTTTTATATGACATTCTTTTCCTGTTATCGTAGGTACAAACGTATATCTTTTAGTGTTTTTTCTTAGTTTTGGTGCAAGCGTAACATTGTTTACATGGGAAGAACCCTTTTCCTGGGAAAAACTTGAAATTTGATTTCTTTGGAGGATCTATGACATTGCTCGCTATTTTGTCACGTAATGTTGGAGCTCTTCTATACGTAAATTTAGGTTGTATAGGCAACACTTGCATGTGATGTTTGACCAATGTGAGGATAGGTCAACGTTTTTTAAAAATTTTGTTATGTTGTATACCAGAATTCTTGTTCTTTCCATCTGGCCAACTGTTCTTTTGTCTTATGAAACCTTCCCGATACCCTTTTTGTACAAATTTCTAGCCAATTAGTTCCGCCTGTTCTCTAATCATTCTCTTCTGTGCAATTTCTCTTTAGTCTCATAAATTGTCCTTTTGTGGACATTGAGTAACCACGGGGAATAGTGACAGCTTTTAATTGGTATATATCCATTCCTGTCTACAGTTTTAAAAAAAAAAGCTTTGTTTAAAAGATTTATCGATCACTGATGTTGTTAGATCTAAAAAGTGTATGTTTTGGATCATACTCCCAGGCGAAGGTGATATTCTTGTCATTCTGATTTAATTTATTCAAAAAATCCACTAGTGTGCTAATTTCCCCATTCCAAACTATAATAACATCATCTATGTATTGTTTGCACATTTTCAATTGTTTAGGTGGAGCTTGGTGAATACTTTTCTCTTCCCCATTCGGCCATAAAAATGTTTGCAACACTTGATGCAAACTTGGCACCCATTGTGATATGTGTAATTTGTTTATAGTATGTGTTGTCATGCCAAAAGTAATTATGGAACAGACAAGAATTTAGGTTTCCTATCAAATTTTTCTGGGTGTATCACTTTAATGTTTTATTGCCCATTTTGTGGCTTTCATTGCCTCCTGGTGTCCTATTATGGTATAGAGTGAGTTGACATCAGCTGTAGCTAGTAATCAAGGTCCTTCTTCTATTTGTAATTCTCCCAATAATTGAATAAGATGCTTTGTTTCCCTCAAGTAAGATCAGTTTTTTGTGTTGTAAACGATGATCTAAAAATTGGCCCATCTTAGCTTCAACTGATTGGTTGCCGTTTACAATGGGACATCCTGGGGGATTTTTGCTGTTTTTATGTACTGTATTTTGGGGACTGTTTAGAGGACAAGTATCCTACACGTCTCTGGCACAAGGTATCTGCTTTCTTTTTTTTATTTAAAAGGGCTCTCTTTAGACCTTTACCTATTTTTCCACCTTGTTTTTATAACTTCTGTCCCATTAAGAAGTAATACCACAAGAAGTCTTGACTTCTTACATTTATCTTTTTAGCTTCACTTTCTATACCTCCTTTGTCTGAATGACTATTCCTCCTCCTTTGTCTGCTGGTCTGATAAGGTTTTCCAGACATTTGTTTCCAATTTCAATATTTTTTTTCTTCCTTTGCTTTTCTAAGCACCAATATCTGTAGATCCTGTGCGATTAGTTTCTTAAATACCTCATTATCACTCATTGGTGGATTAAAGAGATTTATTTCTTGATGTTGTATGTTGGTCTTCGTGAACTCTTGGTGTAATTCTTCTTACCTTTGGTTGCGACAATATATACTTTTTTTAATAGTTCTTAATTTCCTCACGTATTTCTGGATATCAATAAAGATGTCAAATTTTATCATGTTTCTCAACGGTGCGTATTTCAATCCCTTATCTAAAACAGTAAGTTCCTCTTTAGTCAATTATACCTCTGTTAAATTGAAAATCCCCTCTTCTACTGTTCTCTTTTTAGCTTGTGTCTTGTATCCTGCCCTGCATCCCCTCTTCCTTGGGGACTTCTTCCTCTCCTCTCGTCTTGTCTGTCCGTTTGGGAGTTCAGTCTCTTCTCCATTCCTCTAAAAAATGCCTAGGGGTCCTATTGGTGTCCCATTCATCTCTCAATGGTTCAAATCTATTATGAGTTGGTACGGGGCTTCTTGCATGGTGATCATACTCTTAATGTGATGTGCGCCTGTTATGTGCTGGTGGTGGACTCCTAGTTTGATAACCGTGGTCACACTGATTCTCATATCTATATTCAGTCCGTCCTCGACTCCTCTGATTCCTTTTACCATAATATTGGTATCCATATTGATAGTTTCCTTGATTATTGGTTCCTCTGTTAGAATAATTGGATCTTCCATGATTACTTCCCCTTGGTCCGCCTCTATAGTGGCCGTAATCCTCTCTTGGTTTCCATGGACCCCTTGGGGTACGATAATTTTCCTCTTGATGGTAAGATGTTAGTCCTGGGCGCCTAGAGTCTTGTGTAATGGCCCCTGTAGTGGGGCAATTCATTGTTTTTTTTTATTTCTCTTTCCGGTGTTGCGTTAGCTGAGGTAAGTTCTCCTTTATGCTTATTCTGCCACTTGAACACCTGATTAGTGCTGTAATAATTTTTATCTCTTTGGTACTTTTTTTTGCATTTTTTATTTATTTTTTGTTTGTTTCCTGAGCAGTAAATTGTAAATCATTGCTAAGTTGGTATGCTAAGGCTTTAAACTCTGGTATATCTTTAAAAGGTTCTAATTTGCTTTTATTAACAGCAATCCGCTGGTCCAATTTCCGGATCTTTTTCTGTTTCCTTGTCAATTAAAATCTAAGTACTTCTAATCCTTTAGTATTGAAAAACTGGAACCATTCCCCAACAGATTCTTGGTCGAGGAGCCCATCACTAATGGGACCATCCCACCTAAGTCTCCTGAGAACCAGGTTCTCCCTGATATATCTCTGTGATGTGATATCCCACCATGTATTATTTGTCTTCTACATTAGGTGTCCCAACTTCCTAAATGAGCTTTCAATTGTATCTGATTGGTTAGTGTTCTTAGTGTTAAATACTTCAAGATCTATTTCACGCGATTCTGAAAATCCAAAAACTTCCATGGCTCCTGCACAACTTAAATGTGAATAAACTGAGCAAAATCAAATGTGGTAGTTGTGCGCTGCCACCTAGTGATATGTAAAAAAATGTTGATTAACACAAAATAGTGTTACCGCATGTGGTATTTTACCGCATTTTATGAGCCGTTATTTAACTGTTAGTGAATTAATCCCTTTATTACCAAAAGTATTGGAACACCTGCCTTTACACGTACATGAACCTTAATAGCATGCCAGTCTTAGTCTATGCGTAGGGTTCAATATTGAGTTGGAGCTATAACAGCTTCAACTCTGCCCACAAGGTTTGAGTGTGTCTATTGGAATGTTTGACCATTCTTCCACAAGCGCATTTGTGAGGTCAGGCACTGATGTGGACGAGAAGGCCATGCTTGCAGTCTCCACTCTAATTCATCCCAAAGGTGTTCTTTTGGGTTGAAATCAGGACTATTTGCAGGCCAGTCAAGTTCCTCCACCCCAAACTCACTCATCCATCTTTATGAACCTTGTTTGTACACTGGTGCGCAGGCATGTTGGAACGGAAAGGGGCCATCCCCAAACTGTTTCCACAAAGTTGGGAGCATGAAATTGTCCAAAATGTCTTGGTATGCTGATTCATTAAGAGTTCCCTTCACTGGAACTAATGGGCCAAGCCCAACCCCTGAAAAACAACCCCACGCCGTAATCCCCCCTCCACCAAATGATTTGGACCAGTGCACAAAGCAAGGTCCATAAAGACAAGGATGAGCGAGAAGGGACGCCATTAAAGTTCATGTGCGTGTAAAGGCAGGTGCCCCAATGCTTTTGGTAGTATAGTGTGTATGTGTATACAGTGCCTTAAAAAAATTCATACCCCTTGAAATTGTTACATGTCACAGCCAAAAATGTAAATGTATTGTATTGGGATTTTATGTGATAGACCAACACAAAGTGGCACATAATTGTGAAGTGGAAGGAAAATGATAAATGATTTTTTAAATTTTTTACAAATGCAAATCTGAAAAGTGTGGCATGCATATCAGCCAACTGTGATATAATTTAATCTCCCAACTGTGTGTAATTTATTCTCAGTATGTGAATGCAGCTGTTCTGTTGGGTCCTCAAAGGTTTGTTAGAGAACCTTAATGAACAAACAGAATCATGAAGGCCAAGGAACACATCAGACTGTTCAGGGGTAAAGTTGTGAAGAACTTTAAAGCAGTGTTGGGTTATAAAAAAAATATCCCAAGCGTTAAACATCACGGAGCACTGTTCAATCCATCATCTGAAAATGAAAAGCGTATGTCACAACTGCAAACCTACCAAGACAGGGCCATCCACCTAAACTGACAGGCTGGGCAAGGAGAGCATTGATCAGAGAAGCAGCTAAGAGGCCCATGGTAACTCTGGAGGAGCTGCAGAGATCCACCGCTCAGGTGGGAGAATCTGTTCACAGGACAACTATTAGTCGTGTCTTTATGGTAGAGTGGCAAGAAGAAAGCCATTGTTGAAAGAAAGCAATAAGGAGTCCTGTTTGCAGTTTGCGAGAAGCCATGTGGGGGACACAGCAAACATGTGGAAGAAGGTGCTCTGGTCAGATGAGACCATAATTTAACTTTTTGGCCTAAAAGCAAAACGCTATATGTGGAGAAAAACTAATGTCGCTTACACACGGGCGGACTTTTCGACGGGACTGGCCCAACGGACTCTCCAACGAACGGACTTGCCCACACACTATCACAGCAAAGTCCGGATTCGTACGTAATGACGTACGACTGGACTAAAGTAAGGAAGTTGATAGCCAGTAGCCAATAGCTGCCTTAGCGTGGATTTTAGTCAGTCAGACTAGCATACAGACGAGCGGATTTTTCGACCGGACTTGAGTCCGTCGGAAAGATTTGAAACATGTTTTATTTCTAGGTCCGTCTGACTTTTGGGGAAAAAAAAGTCAGCTGGAGCCCACACACGATCGAATTGTCCGGAGTCCGGTCTGTCGGAAAGTCCGCTCGTGTGTACGCGACATAACACTGCATATCATCCTGAACCATCCCCACTGTTAAACATGGTGGTGGCAGCATCATGTTGTGGGGATGCTTTTCTTCAGCAGGGACAGTGAAGCTGTCGGACAATCCGACCGTGTGTGGGCTTCATCAGACCTGCAGCGAACTTTAGATTTCAAACATGTTTCAAATCTTTCCGACGGACTCGAGTCCGGTCGAAAAATCCGCTCGTCTGTATGCCAGTCCAATGGACGAAAAAAAATGACGCTAGGGCAACTATTGGTTACTGGCTATCAACTTCCTTATTTCAGTCTGGCCGTACGTCATCACGTACGAATCCGTCGGACTTTGGTGTGATAGTGTGTAGGCAAGTCCGTTCGTTCGAAAGTCCGTCGGAAAGTCCGCCGTGTGTACACGGCATTAGAAGAAATCCTGTAAATCTGCAAAAGATTTGCAAAAGATTTGAGACTGGGGCAGAGGTTCACCTTCCAGCTGGACAATGACCATAGACATACAGCCAGAGCTACAGTGGTATGGTTTAGATAAAAGCATATTCATTTGTTTAGAATGGCCCAGTCAAAGTCCGGACCTAAATCCAATTGAGAATCTGTGGCAAGACTTAAAAATAGCTGTTCACAGACACTCTCCATCCAATCTGACAGAGCTTGAGCTATTTTGCAAAGAAGGGCAAAAATGTCACTCTCTAGATGTGCAAAGCTGGTAGAGATATACCCAAAAACACTTGCAGCTATAATTGCAGCGAAAGATTGTCTTACAAAGTATTGACTCGGGGAGGGGGGTGAATACAAATGCACGGCACGCTTTTCACATATTTGTAAAAAATGTAGAAAAACATTTATAGTTATTCTTACACTTTACAATTATGTGCCACTTTGTGTAGGTCTATCACATAAAATCCCAATAAAATACTTTTAAGGGGTATGGATACTTTTTCAAGGCACTGTGTATGTATGTATGTATATAAATAGATAGAGATATAGATATATATCTGTGTGTGTGTATATCTTCTGTCCTCATAGTGGATTGGATATTTTGCTCCCTACCCTTTTAGCTGGTTATTATTTTTTGAAGTTTTTATTCGAAACAATAATCGGCCAACTAATAGATCATGTAAGTAATCGTTAGTTGTAGCTCTAGAAAATAACCTCTAGGATTGTTGACGGATTGCAAACTCCGGTGTTTTTGTTGGTCTTTGGTGCCAGTCTTCAGTGAAACTTTGTAAATACTGCTGTAAAATGTTACTACTTTTGTGGACCTCAGCTATTTCAATATGAATTAGTCTTCTCTATGCAAGGGCTTAGCCAAACAATTAAATGTATATGTAATTTCCGTATATACTCGAGTATAAGCCGACCCGAATATAAGCCAAGGTACCTAATTTTGCCACAAAAAACTGGGAAAACTTATTGACTCGAGTATAAGCTTAGGGTGAGAAATGCGCAGCTACTGTAAGTGAAAAAGAGGGTCAACAGTGCCCATTTGCATTCTCACTGTGCCCATTTGCATGCCTCACTGTGCCCATTTGCAGCCATAGGTCCCCCAAACTTCAAACTTGGTAGTTAAGGGTTCCTAGATGCCTCCTAGCTGCAGCCAAAATTTGGGGTCTCTGGACCCAAAGGGTCCTGAAATGACATTGCTGCAGATGGACACAGTTGACCGACTTTGGGGCCCCGTATATCGAGCCACTTGGTGCTAGGAACCCCAAATTTGGTGTGCTAACCCAGTTGAACTAGCATTACAACATATCCAAGCCATACAACATATCCAAAGCTGGTGTTCCTAACACCAAGTTGCCCCAAGATACGGTACCCCAAAGTCGGTTCTGAAAATGTCAAGCACTTTTCTACAGCAGAGAATGACATTTTCCGAACCGAGTTTGGGGCCCCATATCTCGGGGCCACTTGGTGCTAGGAACCCCAGCTTTGGATATGTTGTAGGGCTAGTTCCACTGGAATGGCACACCAAATTCCTAGCATCAAGTGGTCCCAAGATACGGGGCCCCAAAATCGGTTTGGAAAATATCATTCTTTGCACCAGAAAAGTGCTTGACTCAAGTATAAGCCGCCAAGGGGGGCACTTCCAGCACAAAAAAATGTGCTAAAAAACTCGGCTTATACTCGAGTATATACGGTAGGTAGTCTTGCAGTACATAATTGGTAAATCCTATACCCATATCATACTAGTGATACTGGTAGTGACAGCAACTGTCTAGTGCTTGAGGTGGTGGAATGCTTTGCTGGCTGTAGAAACAGGTGAATGGTTTCTTTGCTGTCTAGCACTCTTGTCTCTATTGTCAAAAGGAGTTTAAACAATTGGATTTTATCATACCAACATTTTATGTGCAAACTGTCTTGGCAATCCTCTTTATGATTGTACTGCGCATCCTTAGCACTTGATGGGACCCAGTAAAAGCAAATCGGAGGTATAACTTGCAGAGTGTATCTGTGGGGAATAAATGAATTCGGAAAACAATTTTCTGGAGTAGAGAATTGCTAATTACTGCTGTTGGTAATATAGTCCTGGCCACTCTAAAGTTTAGTAACTCCTGTAAACTATTGCCACATTAGGAAAGCATCATTCTTAATTCTTTTGATGGGAGGAATATTAAAGGTGGGGCCCAATACCAACAGTTTCACTTCACACACCTTGGTGTATCTGTGGTCCATGGTTACATTCTAAACAGCTTGCACTGCATTGCTTACCGAGTTATTTTGATCCCTCAGTCATTCTCCGATCGGTAGTTTTTAGTATCAAAATCTTGGTGTTAGGGTGTTGATTGTTTTCCTCGAATGGTTCACGTACCCAGTAAACAATAAAGATTATTGAACAAATAAAGTAGTATAGTGCAGCGCTGATTAAGGTGAAATAAGCAATAAAATTATCCCAATATCAAGTGAATATGATAAATTAATATTCAAAACAAAAATACACAACAATAAAATAACACAACAATAATGATAAAATAGCATAAACCAACAGTGTCAGTGCATATAAAGTGCATAAAGTCCATGACATCAAATATAGTGACTGTGAATCTGTGTGAACTGGTTGTCTGTAGATAATCCAACACCGTAAGGAAAGGGGCTTACCAGACTGGTTGAACCCAACTAGGCGTATGCCTGATGAGTCAACCAAGCTTTTGGTGTAACACACCCAAGGAGGTACAGC
Organism: Aquarana catesbeiana; assembly: GCF_042186555.1. Lineage (NCBI taxonomy): Eukaryota > Metazoa > Chordata > Amphibia > Anura > Ranidae > Aquarana > Aquarana catesbeiana. The sequence continues at coordinate 539,001,728 of NC_133324.1, read as the reverse complement.
AACCACAAATTCCAAAATAGACCAAATCAGATAGGGATCTGTGACAGTTTTGACATCAGTAGATGTCTACCATAGGAATAGTGACTGAAATTCGTGAGCGATTCCTCTCAATATGACATATGGCAAAAGGAGAAAAAATAGGGCCACATAGTGTGTTACCATAAAAAGCATTTATTGAAAAATGGTCTCTCACATTTGAGAAGACATTAAAAGCATTGGATAAAATCAAAGCAACGCAGTGGCATCAGCAGAGCCCGTCCTGACGTTTCGTCCTAATAAGGCATCCTCTGGGGTGCTGGTCCACTGCAGCCACTGCGTATTTTTAGGGTAACTGATGAGGGCCATGTCCGCCAAAAAAAAAATAATCATAAACATACCACTTCCGGTTAGTAAAGATGGTACCCATGGCTTGCAATTCAAGCCTTACTTTGATTTGTGACTCAATTCTCGATATGGGTGCATATTTTTTAGCACTGGTCCCTAAAAAAAAAGTGTCTGTGTCCAATTTATCTGCCGCAATATCGCAGTCCTGTTATAAGTTGCTGATTGCCGCCATTACTAGTAGAAAAAAATAAGTAAATAAAAATTCCATAAATATATCCCTTAGTTTGTAGACGCTATAATTTTTGTGCAAACCAATCAATATACTATATATTATTGGGATTTTTTTTGTACCAAATATATGTAGCAGAATACATTTTGGTCTAAATTGATGAAGAAATTAGATTTATTTATTTTTTTTTACATATTTTTTTTATTGGGTATGCTTTATAGCAGGAAGTAAAAAATATTGCTTCTGTTTCAAAATTGTCGATCGTTTTTGTTTATAGTGCAAAAAAAGTGATCAAATACCACCAAAAGAAAGCCCTATTTGTGGGAAAAAGTTTTTATCTGGGTACAGTGTCGCACAGCCGCGCAATTGTTAAAGTAACGCAGTGCGTATGGCAAAAAATGGCCTGGTCATGAAGGGGGTAAACCTTCCGGAGGTGGTTAATATGTATTTTCTTTATTAGTGTGTGTGTGTGTATGTATCCTTTGTATATCTGTGGATTACTAGCCTGTGTTCTGCAATGTGGTCTGATGGGCTGAAGCTTGGTTCACTTAGAGCTTGTTCACACCAGATACGCTGGTACTGCTCTGGGCCGTTTTTCTCAATGCAGTCCAATGCTTAAAATGGTTGTAAACTTCAGACATTAAATATGAACAAAGCGTTTTCATATATAGTGTGTACTTGTCTCAATCCAGAGCTATAAGTGTCATTTCTGTCTGCTGCCTTGTTCTTCTGCTGTCACTTGTGACCAGTTTCCCTGACACTAAGAGGGAGCTCCAGAACACACACAGAAGGGAGATGTGTACCTTCCCTACACATCGCTCCCAGCTCTCTTCACTGAGCTCTGCAGAGTGTAAATTCAGCTCCCCGGCCCTGCTTTTTGAAGTTCAGACAAGCTGTATAACTTCTGCATTTTGAACGACTGTAGAGAAAAAAAGACTGCAGATAAACAGATGCAACTTATGTAGGAGGATTTGTTTAATTTCTGTGTATCATCTGAGAGTCTTTCCTGGGTATATGCAAGGGTTTACAACCACTTTATACAAGGCAAATTGCCCTGTTTCCTATTGTGTCAGTTAACACCACCACATTGCATTGGTGTTTGCTGTAAAAGGCCTGCATGCAGTACTTTTTTCAAAGCCACCCAGTATACGACTAAAATATGTCAGAAAGTGTGTTTTGGACTTTCATTTGAGCTGAATTCTTTTCTATCCCTATTCTTAAAGGCAGTGACTTCTCTTTGGAACTCACAGAAGAAGGAGAATTCAAGCCAAGAGAGCTTGTTCCGACAGTCTATGTTGTACCACGTACAAAGAAGGTTGTGTTTGACAAGTCAAGGATGTCATGCCAGGAAGCTTTTGAACATTTTGCAACAGAAAAAAATAAGTGGGACCCAACAGAACATGACCGAAAACTATCTCTTGATAGTCCAAAGAAACATGGAGTACCTAAGGTTTGCCATAATACAGATCGTTTTTTTGTCATGCTTTTTAAAACTTTCAGTTAGAACTAAAATTATAAATATGTCTGAACTGTCTTTGGGTATAATATATAAGAGGGTAAAAAAACATATGCAATTGTAAATATAAAGTGCCATTACAAACAGTTTTTGTCTGATTGGGAATCAATAATTTTTCAGACTTCCACAACAGTGTATATTGCGTATCAGATATATTCATTGTGGAACATCATGCATACTGCAAGCGTATTGGCATTGAATAGCAAATAGCCTAAAACATCCCTGCCTTTTAGATCTAGATTCAGTTGATTGCAACATATATATAATCATACCATGATACATAAATATCCTAAATGACCAATAAAGTTACAAAATTTTTGGGATTTCCCTAGAAGTATGCAATCCTTAAAAAGGAAAACTATACAAACCTGAAATTGGAGTAAAATAAATAGAAAAGCCCACATAAAGAGAATTATATGACTTAAAAGACAATCTGTTAGACCTGAAAAGATTATTTAAAGGGTAACTACTTTTGTGGTAAAAAAATAACAAAGAAAAAATATAGAGCATATATTTGCAACACTAATCATATTGTAATTGAATGTTATTAAAAATTACCTTTCCATTTTAATCTGCAGCCACTGTAATTTTCTGAGAATGCATTGCAATATGGCTAGATGGAGTTCTTCTGTAAACCAGAGTGTTTACTAACCACTCCCTAGAAACATAATTTCCTGCTTGTGTGATTGGCTCCCCAATTTTCCCAGAAGTCTGCCTAAGATACAAGTCAGATTTCAGGCATCCCCTGCAACAAAAATGTCATTTTTGGAGAGATATTTAAACCACTTCAGCCCCGGAGCATTTGGCTGCTCAAGGACCAGAGCACTTTTTGTGATTTGGCACGGCGTCGCTTTAACTGACAATTGCGCGGTTGTGCGACGTTGTACCCAAACAAAATTGACGTCCTTTTTTTCCCACAAATAGAGCTTTCTTTTGGTGGTATTTGATCACCTCTGTGGTTTTTTTTTTGCGCTATAAACAAAAAAAAGTGACAGTTTTGAAAAAAAAGCAATATTTTTTACTTTTTGCTATAATAAATATCCACCAAAAAAATTATAAAAAAATGTTTTTTTCCTCAGTTTACGCCGATATGTATTTTACATATTTTTGGTAAAAAAAATCGCAATAAGCGTATATTGTTTGGTTTGCGCAAAATTTATAGCGTCTACAAAATAGGGGATCATTTTATGGCATTTTTAGTAATAATTTTTTTTATTAGTAACGGCGGCGATCTGCGATTTTTATTGGAGCTGCGACATTATGGTGGACACATTGGACATTTTTGGCGCTATTTTGGGACCATTGTCATTTATACAGCAATCAGTGCTATAAAAAGGCATTGATTACTGTGTAAATGACACTGGCAGTGAAGGGGTTAAGCGTGTCCTAGGGAGTGATTCTAACTGTGAGGGGGCTGGGCTTCAACACACAGGACAGTGATCACTGCTCTCGATGACAGAGAGCTGTGATCACTGTCCTGTCACTAGGCACAACAGTTAAATGCTTTTGTTTACAAAAGCATCTCCCTGTTCTTCCTCTCCGTGACACGATCACGGGCACCCGGTGGACATCGAGTGCGCGGGACCCGCTCCGTAAAGGGGACGTACCTGTACGCCCTTTTGCCTACCAGTGCCATTCTGCCGACGTAAATCGGTGTGCGCTAGTCGGCAAGCAGTTAAATAGGCGCATGTCTAAAGGGATGCAGGCCCAGCAGATTTACTGACAGTTAATTATGAAACCACTACCATTAGACCCACTCAGTACAGAGGCACAGACAAACACACATGGATTACTTCAGAATAACAAAAGATAGGAATCTTCAATAAAGGTTGTTATCCTTGCAATGTACATCTCACCCAAAGGGGAATGTTTTTTTCTCAACAAAAGTGAGGTTACACTTTAAAGAAATGAGTGAAAAGTAGTGAAATACAAATTGTGCCAAAAAATAGAAAGCACATTTTATTCAAAACTGAGAGACAAACACAAATCACAACATTGATGCTGCATTCATTCATTCATTTTCATTGAACTTACTAGAAATACCCAGCACTCTCTCCCTGCTTTCTTTCCTAGTTCCTGCAGCCAAATGGAGTGATAGCTATATGTGTCTGCTGTTGTATGGAGACACAGCCTCAGTTTTTTAGCCCTTTATTTCCTTTCTACCCCATGCCAGCACATCAGAAAGATTGTCCACTTGCAAGCCGCAAGAAACGGAGACCATACATTTCTGAACGTCAGTGTGCCTCCTCCATTATGTTTTTACAGATAGGCTTTCTTTGCTGCTCTGACTTTTACCCTAGCTGGTGATCTTCGTGGAAGCAGGATCCAGCCAGGGTCACAGCAAGAAAGGGTACAGAAAGATTGAGACTAGGAGTTTGTTTGTCTTGAGAGGTGGAGAAGATCTTTTCTTAGGCTCCCTACCTGGTATGTGACTTGGAGCAGGGAGCCTATTCTGATCCCTCATGGAATATATATGCCGCATCTGGTGACGAGCTGCATTTTCTTAACTTGGTAAGTAATCTCATTAGAGTTCTGGTTGTTTGTTGCATTTTTCTTTCTTTACTGTTTCTTGGCCAACTTGGACCAGAACTATTTATAAAAGGGGACAGGCAGTGCAATAGGGAACTTGAGTTGAGGGCTGCCCATAGCTCTTTAAATCCCAGTCTTGTACTAGCTCGGTGGCAGCATAGACGCTAGCCCAGGAGGCGTTGCCCATTCTCAGACCAGATAGGGTGGTATTAATGTCCACAAATGTTAACACATTTATTTGTTGCTCAAACATGATAGAATATAAAGCTCTTTCTTTCTTGTGAAACAAGCAGACAATCCTTCATATGAATTCGTATCAGTTGATATCTGTGTTGGTTGTTGTGGGTGGCGGGGTTCAGGTACCAGAAACTTTTATAGTCTTCTTTCTGCATCTTATACATAAAGCCCTTGTGCATGACTTGGGCGGCTTCACCGAATAAACTGCAATTTTTATGTTCTTGGGTTTTATTCCACCCCCCAGGCCCTGATGGCACGTAAAGAAACTGTACTTTCTGAACGAAAGTAACAAGATCGCAAAGTCTCAAATTAAAAGAAAATATATTTCTCAAGTCATCTTCCAGGACGGCACACCTGAGAGATTGAAGGCTCCTCCCCACAGGAAACACAATCAATCAACAGCTGTTTTAAGTCCACACCCTTCCCCTTGATCCTCAGTTTTTGATTATGTTTCTCCCTACACAGCGAAACTGTTTGTTTTTTTCCAAATGACCGAAGCCTGGGGCTGGTGGTCTCCCCCTGGGAGCCAAACCAAATGCCTGGGAAGCCTCTGGGTCTGGCAGGATATATTTATCCTTCCCGGGGGGTTCCCCTATCCTTTCTTCAGGGGGGGGCAGCAGAAACTGGGAAAGCCCCCCTGAGAGCTGAAGGCCCCTGGGTACAGTGGTGTACCCAGAACTTAAGGGGCCTTTATCCTGTCTCTCCCCTTACCTGTCCGGACGTCCGTTCAGACGGGGGTGCTGGCTGTCGGTTCTTTCCAGGGGGATCGTATCCCCTGACTCCTGGGCCCCTGGTAGCTCGCGTGGGCTGCTGGGGAGGGCACCGCCTGAACCACCCACGATCTTACCGAGAAGGGAAGGCTGAGAGTCAGCAGGAGCAGACGCCCACATCCTCCTTTCGAGGAGGTACCAGTTCACTATGGTGAATGTCACACCCCCCCCCCCCCCCCCATATGTGTATATACTGACTGGACAGTGCAGGACACAGCCTAACCTTGCAGCTCCCTAAAGGGACAGCAGTTGGGGGGGGGGGGGGGGGGGCAAAAAGGGGAAGACTACAACGGTGAGTCAAAAATCCCCAATCCCAGCCAGATGGTTTCTGGGCATTTGAGATAATCTCCCCCGGGGTCTGGATTCAAATAGCCCAGAAGCTTTTGCTAAAACACCAGTCACAGCTCCCTCTTACATCAGAGATGCTGTATGGTGGACAAGTGGTGCAGAGGAGCGAGTGTGCCTAAACCACCTCAGATGGGAAAGAGGTAGGTAAGGCATTTTTTCCCCTTCCACCTGTATTTACTGAGTGGTGCAGGACCTGGGGTCTCCATAACAAAATAGCCCAGAAGCTACTGCTAAAAACCAGCAGCCACAGCTTCCTCTTATAGCAGAGACACTGTGGTTATCACAACAGTAGGTTGCCAGCCTCTCCCTACATACCCTGTTGTGGTACATTAGTAGGGGTGAATATAGCAAAGGGGGTGACCTGGTAGAACAAAGAGTTCCTTACTGGCCAGGTATACCACTGAACAAGTTATTAATGGTGCAATGGTTGAAGGTTTCAGGAGTAAGCTCCTTTGCTCAGCAGGTGCACTAGGTTATCTGGCCCTATTAGCCCAGCTGCTAGGAATCTGAAGTTGCTCCAAGATGCTTAAAAGCTGACCTAACTTTCAACAATGTGGCAGGGACCAACCTTCTGTGTGGCACAGTAGGGGTTCCCTTGTGACAGATCCTCCTTTTGGGGGTTGCTTGCTATGGGTAACTTTTCATAAGCTCCAACCTCCCACTCCACCTTTACATTGTGGTTATATTATAATACAGGAGGTAAGAAAAACCTTTTTGTTGGTTTGGGCTGCAGTCCACTCAGTGACAGATCTAAAAGCGATTTACCATAAATCGTTTTCCTATATCCTTTGATTAAGGATTTTCTGTGCAAACATATGCAAGAGCTAGATGGCTATATGATTGCTTGTTTAAGGCCTGCAGGTGGCTATTTACCTCCAGGCTAAATTGGTAACAACCCTTTCTAGAGGTTTTAAATTGGTCTCTAGGGCTGGGCTCATTGAGACTTTAGTTACTAATCAGCCCCACCCGTGTATGAGCTGGCTAGCGTTTGCTCAATCTACGGAGGTAAGGTAGGACAACAGCTACTATAGTAAGGTGTCCAACCATTTTAGGATTGGTTCCTTCACTGGTGGTGAAGGATTAGTATCTACAGCTCAGGCTAGGCCTATGAAATAAATTGCCTGTTTGGTTATTTCATAAAGGGATACAACATGACTCCTTCTTGGCTGCTCACCAGTAGACCTCAGTAGTGAAGGTTTGTCCTTGCTGGGGTGTTTGGTGGCACAACAAAAGTACACATTGAGATTTGTGACATTTCTGCTCATAAGGGGTATATTGCGGTACATCAGAAATGCACTGCACTGAAGCTTGTTGGGTGTCCTTTATATCCTAAAGGTATTGCTTTGTTTGGCTACAGATCAGAAAAATACAACAGGAAGGTGGTCTGTACTTTCTGGTTTTGTGCCGCACGGCAGAAACGCACATCATTGAGTCTGGTGATGACATCTCTGCTCATAATTGTTATTTTGCTGCACATCAGACCTACACAAGATTGAGGTCTGTCTGTGGGGTTTTCGTGTCCTGTATTACTGCCTTATTGGTTGCTTATCAGAAAGGCAGCAGGAAAGATTGATGGTCCTGATTTGTCGGGCTCCATAACAGAAGTACAAATTGAACCTGTGCCAGGGGTAGTACATTTACTGCCTTTGGTAATCGGTACAGCACTATAAGGTGGTGTTGTGCTGATTCAGACAGTGCTATTAACGGCAATGGCTGCCGATTTTAGGCATGCGATTTGACATGTTGAGTCGCATGCCAAATCACTTCAATATGGATGTGCTATCTCTATTCAGAATTGTTAGATTGTTGCACATCAGAGATATACAAGATTGAGGTCTGTCTGTGGGTCCTGTATATTACTGCCTTATTGGTTGCTTATCAGAAAGGCAGCAGTGAAGATGGATGGTCCTGATTTTGTTGGAAAATACAAATTGAACCTGTGCCAGGGGTAGTACACATACTGCCATTGGTAATCAGTGCAGCACCACAAAGTGGGCCATGCTGATTCAGACAGTGCTATTAACGGCAATGGCTGCCGATTTTAGGCATGCGATTTGACATGTTGAGTCGCATGCCAAATCACTTGAATATGGATGTGCTATCTCTATTCAAAATTGTTGTTGCACATCAGACACATACAAGATTGAAGGTTGTCTGTCCTTTATGTCTTACATTTACTGCCTCATTGGCTGCATATCAGAAAGGACACAGCAGTGAAGGTTGCTTGTCTTTTTCTGATTTGTTTTTGCTGCTCAGCAGGGAGACACATTGAGGGTGATGGCATCTCTGCTCAGCATTGGTATATGCTACACATCAGACATACACAAAGATTGAACATTGTGTCCTGTATGTCCTATATTTACTGCCTTATCGTCCGTATATCAGAAAGGCACAGCAGTAAGTTGTGTTTCTCATTGATCTTCCTTGCTGTTTCTTAGGTATACACAGTAGGGGGTTGTTGGCTGCACTCCTCCAGGAAACCACAGCATGGGGACCCCTTGTTTGTTCAACCTGAAAACTGCTTTTCCTGCGACCTGTGTAATCTTGAGGTCTGTGGTTCCGTAAGCAGGGACTGCTGGAGACGCTGCGACCTGGAGTCGCACAGTCACGAATGGTACCCTTTGGAAGCCATAGTATATGACTTCTCATGCGTCTTGCAGTCCCAAGTGGCAGGTTGGGTCGCATGGGTATGGGAACCCTAAGCTTATCTGTCCCTTCTGGTTGAGGTTTTGCTACGCAGCAGGAATACTCATTGTGGAGTTATTGCCTTATTTTGCAGTAGACCAGAAAGATCGCAGCTGTAAAGGCTGTCTGTTGTTTCTTTGTTATGTCGCTGCACAGCAGAAATACTCAACATTGAAGCTTGTTGGTGCTTTCTGTTTCATATTGCCTTACCTTATGGCACTTCAGAAAAACACAATGCTGTAGGTTGCTTGTGTTCTTTCTGTGTTGGTTCTATGTAATTGCACTACAGAGCTGCATAACAGGAAGGATTGTCTTATAACTGTACTTGGTGGTTCGTCATAAATACGCAACATAGAAGTTTGGGTCTTTCTGTCTTCTCTTTATGGGGGTTCCCGTCCTTTCTGTTTTTACCAGTTATGACCTAGCTAGCTGCACTTCAGAAATGTGCAGCATTTAAGGTGTGTTTGTGTCTTAATGCTTACATATTGGCCGCACATCAGAAAACCAGACTGTGAGGTTCAGATTTGGGTCTCTTCCCATATTTGATATGTTGGTTTAGCTAGTCACGCTCAGATACACAACATTGTTGTCTATGCTTGTGTCCTTTCTGTCTAAATCTATTGTCCACAATCTATGATTTTTTTATTTTGTGATATTAATAATACATGTATCACCTTTTGTATTTCAGCCTTCTCTTCCATGGAAGGGCCTTGAGTTCTGGCTGCAGATGTCACATGTCAGAAAGCCTCGACCCCTTACATTCAGGGATGCCAGAGCCATTTCCTAGGGTTGAAGCCCAGTAGCGTTATGGGTCATTGGAGGAAGGCGATAATGAATCGCCCTGTTTAATAAGAACTTAGGAAGTTCAGTTCAGAGGAGTTTTATGGCCTGAAGATGAAGTATAAAGATGTATACCCGACCAAATAGGTTACAGCTCGGTGCATGGCCTTCATTTTGCCCTTCTAGCAAAACTAGGTGTAGCAATATGAGTGTTCTTCTCCTGCTATGGATGTTAATCTCCTGAGTAGGCTCTCAGGCATAAGTAAAACTATAGATTGGGCATGCCTTAAACCCAGGGATTAAGTTTTTGTTAATCTATTTCCCTTCAGTCTTTGCTGAGGTAAAGATAAAAATGAACAAAAAAGGTTGTCTGTCAGGGGCCCCCTTTTTTGGCAGTTTTATTTCCCTGGACAGGGTTGTGTTAAGACAGGCCCCCTTATTGATCAATGTAGTGTCCTTGTCTTACAACACAGGTCTCAGATTAATCTTTTTAGTGGTTCTAAGCAGCACCTATAGGCAGAATAGGCCATTGTTGTTAGATGTGTGACAGGCAACATTGATAACCTACAAGTTTAACATGTTTTCTGATTCCATCTTTAAGAGCCCACTCCACCTAGATCCTGCATCCGAAGCAGAGAAGGCAGGGACACTGGTGGAGTAGACCGGCAGATCAGCCGCATGATCCAGCTAAGATACCTTCATCAAGCATATGGAGTGAAGGTAAAGCTCACTGCAGAACCGAGGTTCGCCAAGAGGGTCTTGAAGTGGTCCCACCCTAAGGTAGGCCTGAGTTACTTGATTATCCTCTCAGGTGTGCCGTCCTGGAAGATGACTTGAGAAAAGTACTAGTTACTTACCGGTAACTGTCTTTCTAGGAAATCTTCCAGGACTGCAGGCCTACTTTCCACCCGTTGGAGGAGGGAAAATTTTAGAACACTAGAAGGTGAGTGCCTATGAGGAATGATTTCCCTTGTGAACCAGGTTCAGGAGTTACTTCTCTACAAACTGAGGATCAAGGGGAAGGGTGTGGACTTAAAACAGCTGTTGATTGATTGTGTTTCCTGTGGGGAGGAGCCTCTCATCTCTCAGGTGTGCCGTCCTGGAAGATTTCCTAGAAAGACAGTTACCGCTAAGTAACTAGTACTTTTTTTACAGCAGAGGAAACAAGTTTTAAAGTCATTTTCGCCACCAAAAAAGTCATTTAAAGTGGGAATAAACTCCATGCATAATTTGTACCTATAGGGAAGCCTATAATAAGGCTTCCCTGTAGGTACTGTAAATATCTCTGCAGCCAGTGACGTCTCACGGGCCGTTTCTTCAGCATTCTGTGCGGTAAACAACAGCTCCCACGTGCATGTGCGGGAATGACGTCATCACGGCTCCGGCCACTCCACACAGTCAGAGTCCGCAGACCAGGAAGGAAGACCGAGTGAAGATAGAAACCTTGCACATGATGGCTTTTCCTTGCAGGTTGCAAAAAAAAAAAAAAGCCATTTTACTACCGCTTTAAAGTAGTTTTGTGTATGTACTGGGCTGATGAACTCTGAAAGGTGGTCTTTTCCATCCATAAGAATATTAAGCGCATCAGTAAGAGGCAATGGAAATGCCCAGATAACTTTCTGTTCATTTCAAAATCATGTAAGAAAATTTCCTTTAGCACAGAAGACTCTAAATTGCAGGACAAAGTGACTAAAATCGATGTCCAAGTATCCAAGGGGGATTTAGTCTTTACACTGGACACAATTCTTGATGGAGCAGCAGATGCAAATATGGACTTCTATAAACAAAGAAAAAAGATATTTCCAAGGGAACCCAAAGGCAGTCCTTTTCCTCCCCATGGAGGTAAGAATAAGATTATCATTCATCATCCAGAAAATACTGATCCCTTTTCTCAAACACGGCTACATGAACTGTTCTATGCTTCCATATTTTTGCCTTGCAGGCCAAAACTTGTAACTTAACTACTTGCTAACCAGCCCAAACCAGCGACAATTCGCTCCTACATGTAAACCTTTTTTTTTTTGTTATAAAATTACTCAGAACCCCCAAACATTATATATGTTTTTTTGAGCAAAGAGCCTAGTAAATAAAATGGTGGTCGTTGCAACTTTTTATACCGCACGCTATTTGCGCAGTAATTTTTCAAACGTTTTGCTTTTAGAAAAAAAAAAAGTTTCATGCATTCAAAAAAAGCAAAACCGTAAAGTTAGCCCAATTTTTTTGCATAATTTGAAAGATGCTATGCCGAGTAAATGGACAACTAACATGTCACGCTTTGAAATTGCGCACACGTGGAATGACGACTAACTTTGGTACTTAAAAATACCCATAGGCGACGCTTTAAACATTTTTTACAGGTTACCTGTTTAGAGTTAGAAGGAGGTCTAGCACTAGAATTTTTGCTCTCACTCCAACGTTCGCGACTATACCTCATGTGTGGTTTGAATGTAATTTACATATGTGGGAGCGACCTACCTATGCATTCGCTTTTGCTCCCGGGGACGGGGGGCGCTTTACTTTCTTTTTTTTTTTTTTTCCTTGTTTATTTTACTTTTATTTTTCTATTTTGACACTTTATTTTTACTTTTTTTTAAATCACTTTTATTCCTATTACAAGGAATGTAAACATTCCTTATAATAGGAATACTGCGTGACAGGTACTCTTTACAGCGGGATCTGGGGTCAATAAGTCCCCTGATCTCGCCTCTAGGCTGGAAAGCCTGAAAAGGAAAGAAACAACAAAAAAACAGGTTCCTGGCTTCCTAGTCGAGGCGGCAGCATTTTTTCAAATGCAGAGGCTGGGCGTAATGTCATACCCTTGCTCCTGGCCTTAGAACGATCATAGAGACATCCGGGGCCATCTTGCCCGCCGGATTCCCTATGGTAAACTTCCGGCATGGACCGATTCCTTCTCCCTCTCGCAGATCGTACGGGGAAGCCGGGAGAAGCATCGGAGGGAGGGGGGATACGTTCCTTCCCGCTGCCTATAAGAACGGTCAAGCGGCTGAACAGCAGCTATGATTGTTCTTACCGTGCAGGGAATCGCTGGCTCTAAGACCCCTTTCACACTGGGGCGCTTTGCAGGCGCTACATCGCTAAAAATAGCGCCTGCAAAACGCCCTGAAAGAGCCGCTCCTGTCTCCAATGTGAAGGCCCGAGGGCGTTCACACTGGAGCGGTGCTCTGGCAGGATGCTAAAAAAAAGTCCTGCTAGCAGCATCTTTGGAGCGGTGAAGGTGCGGTATGTATACTGCTCCTCCACCGTTCCTACCCATTGAAATCAATGGGCAGCGCGGCTAGTGGTTTTAACCCTTTCTCGGCTGGTTTTAACCCTTTTCTCGGCCACTAGTGGGGAGGATAAAAGCGCCTCACTAGTGGCCGAATAGCGCCGCAAAATTGACGCACCCACCGCCCCAGTGTGAAAGGGGCCTCAAAGAAGATATCTGAATGATGCCTGTAGCTGCAGGCATCATTCAGCTATCCCCACTCAGTCGACAACGCCATATGACATTGTTGGGTGGGAAGTGGTTAAAGTTGAACTATAGGCAAAAGTGTGTTTTTTTTTTTTTTTTTTTTTTATGGATAGAGTAAGGGCCCTTTCACACTGGGGCAGTTTGCAGGCGCTATTGCGCTAAAAATTGCGCCTGCTAACCGACCCGAAAGTGCCGCTGCTTTGTCTCCAGTGTGAAAGCCCTGAGGGCTTTCACACTGGAGCGGTGCGCTGGCAAGACAGGAAAAAAAGTCCTGCCAGCAGCATCTTTGGAGCGGGGAAGGAGCAGTGTATACACCGCTCCTGCCCATTGAAATCAATGGGACAGCGCGGCTATCCTGCCGGCAAAGCGCCTCTGTAGAGGTGCTTTGCGGTGGTTTTGAACGCTTTCTCGGCCGCTAGCGGGGGGTAAAACCGCCCCACTAGCGGCCGAATACCGACGGTAAAGCACCGCTAACAATAGCGGCGCTTTACCACCGAACCCGCCCCAGTGTGAAAGGGCCCTAAGGGAGGGTTAAAACCCCTGTACAATTTATTATTGCCATCAGTGTCCTATTGGGGAGATATACCTTCACTTCCTGTCCCATGGCCAAAATAAAAAGTGAGAGGAAATACCTGAAACTTAAAGTAATCTCTTGGGGCCCCCAAGTGTACACATGGGAAGATTTCCCCTCAATCGCTTTTCTGGGGACATCCTGAAATTTGGCATTTTATTTTACTTTCTCTTTCAATGGCAATGGTAAACGGTAAAAATAGAGGGGGTGAATCTCCCTAGCAGACCGCAATAAAAACTGACAGATGTTTTAATCCCTCTATTCAAAACAAACAAAAAAAAAAGTTTTGCCTTTTAGTTATACTTTAACCAATTCAGCCCTGAAAGGTTTAGCCCCTTCATGACCAGGCCGTTTTTTTTCGATATGGCACTGCGTTACTTTGACAATTGTCATGCGACGCTGTACCCAAATAATTTTTGTCCTTTTTTCCCACAAATGGAGCACTCTTTTCGTGGTATTTGATCACACCTGCGGTTTTTTTTTTTTATGCTATAAACAAAAAAAGGTCCACAGTTTTGAAAAAAAAAAAACTTTTTTACTTTGTGCTATTAAACCTATTCAGAGAAAAATGTATTTCTTCAGTTTAGGCCAATGTGTATTTTGCTACATATTTTTGGATAAAAAAAATTGTAATCGTATATTGATTGGTTTACGCAAAGGTTATAGCATCTACAAAGTATGGGATATATTTATAGAATTTTTACAGTTTTTTTTTTTTTTTTTTTTTATACTAGTAATGGGGACGATTTTTAGGAGGACTGCGACATTGCTGCGGACAAATGGGACACCTAACTGACACTTTTTGGGGACCAGTGACACTAATACAGTGATCAGTGTTAAATATGCACTGTAACTGTACTAATGATAATTGCAGGGAAGGGGTTAACATCAGGGGCGATCAAAGGGTTCGGAGCGTTTTTTAACTGGGGGGGGGGGATGCTGTGACTGGAGGAACACAGAGATCAGTGTTTCTGCTTAGCAGAAAAACAAGATCTCCATCTTCCTCCCTCACCGAACGGCGGTTTGCCTTGTTTACATAGGCAGACCGCTGTTCTGCCTCTCCTGTGAACTATTGCGGGTGGCTGGCGGACCCGCTGATCGGCTTCTGCTGTGTCCAATTGGAGTGGGTCACCGGCAGCGCGCGTGCCCCAGACCCACTGCACTCACGTATCTGTACATGATTTTGCACAGGAGGGCTGTCCTGCCGCAGTAAATATGCGGTGGGCAGTCCGGAAGCAGGTAAAATCCCAGAATAAGTAATCTAAAACACAAAAAATTCACAATGGAAACAAAGTTCTGTGAGTCTGTTAGAAACCCTGGATTTGAAGGATGCCTATTGTTCATGCTTCAGCTAAAACAATATCTGAGGATTAGTTTTTCTACAGGAAGGATTAAGTCCATTTATAGTTCCAGGCTTGTCACACAGGTCCTCGGACCTTTTTTTTTTTTTTTTTTAAAGGTGGTGGAGGATATCACAATAGTCCCTAGCTAGAAAACGTGCAACCGAAAGTCGATCTAGAAGTGAGCTTTTATGCTTGCTGGGATTGAGTTTTCACTGCTCAGTCACTTTTTTAACCTGTAAATGCATTATAACCTCCTAATGTAGTATATTGGATTTCACACTATGTAGAACATTTGGTCTCCTGTGTTTTTTTTTTTTTTCTGAGCATATTGGATATTGGGGAAACAGATTTTGGATTTGCATGGGTTTCTAATGTGTGTAGCCAACCGGTGATCCTGTTGAGGGAAATTGGATGCCTTACCGGTCACTAATTATTACCATAGGCTGTATATAACGTCTCTATATTATGAAAGTCATGTTTTTCTGGTAAGACTTCAGTTGTAGCTGGTGTCGGTGAACTCTTTTGGTGTGAGAACACAACTTGGACCTTTTTGATATACATGGTTTGAACTGTTCACAGAGTGGACCGCTACATTAGCTGATGGGACTTTTTCATATTTGTTTTAATCGCTTTTGCTGTTATTTACTATTAGAACATATTGATTAATTGGTGCAACACAGTATATACAATGCCTTGAAAAAGTATTCATATCCCTTGAAATTACATTTTGTCCTGTTACAACCAAAAATGTAAATATACAAATTGGCACTTATGTGCCACTTTGTACATTAAAGTTTTTGGTCGTAACATGACAAAATGTGGAACATTTTATTTATTTGTGAAGTGGAAGGAAAATAATAAATGATTTTCCAAATTTTTTACAAATACATATCTGAAAAGTGTGGCGTGCATTTGTATTCAGCCCCTTTTACTCTGATAACCATAACTAAAATCTAGTGGAACCAATTGCCTTCATAAGTCGCCTAAATAGTAAATAGTCCACCTGTGTGTAATTTAATCTCAGTATAAATACAGCTGTTCAGTGATGCCCTCAAAGGTTTGTTAGAGAACCTTTAGTAAATAAACAGCATCATGAAGGCCAAGGAACACACCAGACAGTTCGGGGATAAAGTTGTGGAGAAGTTTAAAGCAGTGTTATAAAAAAATATCCCAAGCTTTGAACATCTCACGGAGCACTGTTCAATCCATCATCTGAAAGTGGAAAGAGTATAGCACAACTGCAAACCTACCAAGACGTGGCCATCCACCTAAACTGACAGGCCGGGCAAGGAGAGCATTAATCAGAGAAGCAGCTAAGAGGCCAATGGTAACTCTGGAGGAGCTGTAGAGATCCACAGCTCAGGCGGGAGAATCTGTCCACAGATTAGTCGTGCACTCCACAAATCTGGCCTTTATGGAGGAGTGGCAAGAAGAAAGCCATTGTTGAAAGAAATCAGTAAGAAGTCCCATTTGCAGTTTTCGAGAAGCCATGTGGGGGACACAGCAAACATGTGGAAGATGGTGCTCTGGTCAGATGAGACCACAATTGAACTTTTTAGCCTTAACACAAAATGCTATATGTGGCGGAAAACTAACACTGCACATCACCCTGAACACACCATCCCCACCGTGAAACATGGTGGTGGCAGCATCGTGTTGTAGGGATGTTTTTTTTTCATCAGGGAAAGGGAAGCTGTTTATAGTTAAAGAGAAGATGGATGGAGCCAAATACAGGGCAATCTTAGAAGAAAACCTGTTAGTCTGCAAAAGGCTTGGGGCAGAGGTTCACCTTCCAGCAGTACAACGACCCTAAACATACAGCCAGTTTAGCTCAAACCATATTCATGTGTTAGAATGGCCCAGTCAAAGTCCAGACCTTAATCCAATTGAGAATCTGTGGCAAGACTTGAAAATTGCTTTTCAGACACTCTCCATCCAATATGACAGAACTTGGTCAATTTTGCAAAGAATGGGCAAAAATGTCACTCTCTAGATGTGCAAAGCTGGTAGAGACATACCCAAAAAGACTTTTCCTTATGCTTCACAATTATGTGCCACTTTGTGTTTGTCTATTACACAAACTCCCAATAAAATAACAAACATTTATGTTTTTGGTTGAACCTGACAAAATGTGGAACATTTCAAGGGGTATAAAATACTTTTTCAAGGCACCGTATATATTACCCTCTGTACTGAATAAATGCAGAAGTTTTATACAGTGCTGTATTATCCGGTCTGCTTTGTTTCTTTCCTCATGTCTCCTGTTGCCCTTCATTGCTGAGTTGATTACAGTCTGGGTTGTGGTCCATGCCAACTTAGCCATCTCCATCTTGTGCACACTTTTCAGTATATGTAAGCACAAATTACCTTGTTTGATACTTCTTCCCATCAGGCAGGACTGAACTTCAAGAAAAATAGGGACTTCAAAAATGTATTTTCTCTCTCACCTTTTGAGGTTACAAGGGGATTTTTGAACACCTGGGTTACCTTTACCTACAGGAAGACTGGTCAATGCCAAAACTAGAAAGCCCTGGGTCAATGCATGCTAACGTTGCTATCGTCCGAGGATAATAGGAAAATTGATGTTTTCTGTTTCCCTGCTAAAGACCTAACCTGAAATGTTCTTCCAGGAACTTTTTTTCTTCGGACATGATTCTACAACAGATTGCGGCAGGCAGAGTCCCAACTCCGCCTTGAAACTTTCAGTCAGTTTTTTACATCGTGGTATCCTACTGCAACTGAATCTTGCGGACAGGACCTTCACAGGGTGAGATTGGAAGTGGCCTTAGGGTTCTGCTTGGAGTGCTACGTCAGCATGCTGTAGAAGAATTTAATGCTGCTGCGATAGAGCTCTGTCATTCCATTGGGTGCTCTTTCTCTCCAGACAGAGATGAGGAAGTATCTCCCTCCTTTTTCTGCAAAGCCACATGCAACACAGGTCGTCGGTACGTTTCTGCTACCTTGCTACAGTGAGATTTGGTCGTCACTTACACGTGATCCCAATGCACCGTGCATTAACTGGTCCTGAAGTACATGCACCATAGCTGTGAGTCCCCCCCTACTCCATCTGACATAGTTGTTTTCATGCCCCATTCTGCAAAGGTTTTTTTCAGTCATGCAAGGATTTTTGTATTAAGTTACCCATCTGTTTTCTTGCCCTGAGTATAGAGGTCGCAGCTGTGCTACAGTCCCTTCCCCAACAGTGTCTGTTTCTGATTTGCTTGCTACTATGTCTGCTTCTGGTCAGTCTACTGCTGACACCCTCTCTGACTGAGTCTGTGCTGTCTTTGAGAAAGCAGTAGTCCCAAACACTGTTTATTTTGGTACCCACTTAATGAGGAGTTTGTAAAAAAAAAAATTATCTGTCCTGTGGTTGATTCGGCTGTTTCTTGCCGAAAGTGACCACCAACAGTGAAGGATGATCCTTCTTTCAACCCTATGGATAGGAGGGTTGACCCAAAATGTAAGTTGTGATTTGGGGGGTTGGGGTGGTGGTTAAAATGTGCTGGGTTTAGCCAACGCTTTTATCCTCCAGGGAACTTTCTTTGACTAAAAACCAAAGGCTTGCACTTCACAACTTTTTAAGCAAAAAACTTGTGTTTGTACTGTCCTGGCATTTTTATTTGATTTATTTTATACTATAAAGTAGTAAAGGACACAAGATTTGTAGTCGTGGTTTATTTGCAGCCACTTTCAGTTGATTGGACAGTGCCAAATAGAAAACAGAGCTGCAGGGACATCCCCCACATAACGTCTCCCATTCCCAGCTAGGCTCAGTTTTTTGTTAGTGTCCTTGGGTCATTGGCCTCTTCTCTTGACTGAGAGAAGCTTAACTCTTCCTATGGAGGTTTTGTTTTTTAATCGCTTGCCGACCAGCAGCTGTCATTATACTGCGGCAAGTTGACACGATCCCACGAGCCGTCGTAGCTATACATCGGCTCTTTTAAGCGGGATAGCAGGCACGCACCCGCTGCACTGCAGGGGTGCTGATGCTCCTGGCCAACGGTCGCGATGACCGCCGGCCATGAACGATCGCATGCACAAGAGGCAGAACAGGGACTTGTTTGTGTGTGTGTAAACACACAAATCCCTGTTCTTTTCTGTGAGGAGAGACCGATCGTGCCCCCTGGTGTTAACCCAAGCCCTGCCAGTGCCATTTTTACAGTAATCAGTGCATTTTTTAGCACTGATTGCTGTATACATGCCAATGGTCCCAAAAATGTGTCAAGTGTCCGATGTGTCCGCCAAAATGTCGCAGTCCCGATAAAAATTCTATAAATCTATCCTCTAGTTTGTAGATGCTATAACTTTTGCGCAAACCAATCAATATACGCTTATTGCAATTTTTATTACCAAAAATATGTAGAAGAATACATATTGGCCTAAACTGAGAAAAAATTAGCTTTTTTTTTTTTTTTTAATTAAAGTTGGGATATTTATTATAGCAAAAAAGTACAAAATATTGTTTTTTTTTTTCAAAATTGTGGCTCTTTTTTTATTTATAGCGCAAAAAATAAAAACTGCAGAGATGTTCAAATACCAACAAAAGAAAGGACGTCAATTTTGTTTGGGTGCAGCGGCGCACGACCACGCAATTGTCAGTTAAAGCGACGCAGCGCCGTATCGCAAAAAATGGCCTGGTCATTCAGCAGCCATATCTTCCGTGGCTGAAGTGGTTTTTTTTCCCCACAAATAGAGCTTTCTTTTGGTGGTATTTGATCGCCCCTGCGGTTTTTATTTTTTGCGCTACAAACAAAAAAAAAGAGCCGCAATTTTGAAAAAAACACTATTTTGTAATTTTTGCTATAATAAATATCCCCATTTTTTTTAAAAAAGCTATTTTTTTCTCAGTTTAGGCCGATATGTATTCTTCTACATATTTTTGGTAAAAAAAAAATCACAGTAAGCGTATATTGATTGGTTTGCGCAAAAGTTATAGCGTCTACAAAATAGGGGATAGATTTATGGCATTTTTATAATTTTTTTTTCTTTTAACTAGTAATGGCGGTGATCTGCGATTTTTATTGAGACTGCGACATTATGGCGGACACATTGGACACTTTTGACACAATTTTTGGACCATTGGCATTTATACAGGGATCAGTGCTATAAAAGTGCACTGATTATTGTAAAAATGTCACGGGCAGGGAAGGGGTTAACACTAGGGGGCGATCAAGGGGTTAACCGTGTTTCCTGCTACGTGTTTCTAACTGAAGGGGGAGGGTACTGACTAGAGGAAATGACAGATCGTGGTTCCTAGCTATTAGGAACACACGATCTGTCTCTCCTCACGGAGCAGAACAGGGATTTGTATCTTTACACACACACTTCCGTGTTCTACCGCCCGTGCCTGCGATCGCTCGTGACCGGCAGTCATCGCGACCGTCGGCCGCAAGCATTGGCACCCCCGCAGTGCAGTGCGCGCCTGCTATTACGATCCCTCGAGCCGAAGTATAGCTACGACGGCTCGCAGGATCGTGCCGACCTGCCGCAGTAAAATGACGGTGGCTGGACAGCAAGCAGTTAAGGATACTCTTGCTTATCCATATTGATGCTGTATACTTCTAAAGAAGTCTAGTGTGTGAGTCCTCCCTGGCCACCACACCCCTTGAATTTGAACATAGGTACAGAGATAAAAGATGGGACACGCATGGTGCCACACAAAAAAAGAAATATAAAATTTCTAATTTTTATTATAAACATTAAAAATTTTCGTTTTTTTCACATAAAAACATCAAAGAATGACCCTACAGTACTGCTGAAAAATATTCATCTCCACATGACTATGGCTTCTTCAGGAGATTCTAGGGAATACTGCATGGCAGTTCACTGCAAAAAGAGAAATATTTTAATATAACTACCAAACATTTGAATAACATATGGACTAACATTGACTGTACAATTATAGGTATATTAAATGCATATGGGTAGATGAAGCCCTTTTTATATAGGTAAGTACAAATATTTTATAGGCAAACTGGAGAAACACCCTCACCCCTCATTTTGGCACAAAAATGTTCACTATGAATTCAGCATTGATATAGCAAGAGGATATCTGTAACCGCACAGGGGAGCACATAGATCCAAGGTAAAAAAAACCTGTCCGAATGAGAGCGACGCAAAACAAGAATCATTTAATTTAGTCTGAAAAGTGCATTTAAATAAAACCTAAAAAAAGGGTAAAAAATACAAAAAGTAAATTCACGTGGGATCAAAAAGTTCACTGTTCACAGCCATCATGTGATGTAAACAGAGAGCCGGTTGCTAGATGATCGGCTCTCCACTCCTCACACAGAAGTTGTCGGTGAGGAGAGCAGATCGCTGCAGCCAGCTGGTGATCAGTGAGTATGAGCTGTTTTTTAAAGCTTTTTACACACTGATCACCAGTGTAAAACACACATGTCCCCAACACACATGTTCCCACATAGTAAAAACACCTGTCCCCCACAGATTTAACAGTAAAATCACTTGTCCCAATGATCTGCACATACATGTCCATGATCACCTGCGCACATCTGTACATGATCATCTGCGTACATATGTCTGTGATCACACAAACCAATTATTATACACTTAACAGGATTTTTTTTTACCAAAGACATGTAGCAGAATACATTTTGGCTTAAATTTATGACAAAATTTGATTTTATTGGATTTCTTTTAAAGTAGAAAGAAGAAAATATTGTTTTTTTTCCAAATTTCCGCTTTTTTTTTGCTTATATCGCAAAAAATAAAAAATGGAGTCATGAATAAATACCACCAAAAGAAAGCTCTATTTGTGCGAACAAAATGATAAAAATTTCATGTGGGTACAGCGTAGTATGACCGCACAATTGTCATTGAAAGTGCGAGAGCGCTGAAAGCTGAAAATTGGTCTGGGAAGGAAGGGGGTGAAAGTGCCCAGTATTGATGTGGTTAAAACTTAGAGGTTCATGAAGTCCTGGTGCTTTAGTCGCTTTTAAGATGTGGGTCCATTTTGTTTCACGTTGTAATAGGATTTTATTTGTCACCCACCACAAGTGCGCTGCAAGCAATATACTACACCATTTGTCTGAGAATCTGCAAAAAAAATGAGGTCTATAGGTGCAACCATTGGGTAAAACAATGTGTTGTGCTTTCATTACAAAGCTACAAAAGTTGCATTTTTGACAGGGGGCAGTACCATTTCTTTTTGGTTTGAGGTTTCTTTTCTCTTAATAGTGACTGTGAACCAGTTCGTCCTTTAATGACTGAGATCGCCTGTAAGTGATCTGAGGATGTGTTTTTATATATTTAGAAATGGTGTCATCTGCCAGAAGGAGATGCCAATGCCTCTCAAAAATTTTACAAATTTTCCTGTGTTGACCTGAAAAGCGTGTGATAACTCTCGCACTTGAATCTTGAGGTTTAGCTCTTTTTGTATGGATCAGTGTGTCTCTATCTTGATTTACAACTCAATGATAGGCCTTCTTAAGGCATGAATGCTATAATTCCCTATCTAGAAGTCGACTTTGTAGGGTCTTAGCCTCTACATCAAAGTCATCTTGTCGACTGCAGTTCCCTTTCAATCGTAGGTACTGACTGAATGGTATACTTGCTACTAGAGGGGTGGGATGGGAGCTTGAAGCATGTAATATAGTGTTCCCTGCAGACTGTTTTCTATTCAAGGTGGATCCCATACTTCCATCTTCATTAATGAAGATTTGAATGTCTAGAAAGTTTATCATTTGGTGCCAGGTCATTGTAAATTTGAGGTTGAAAACATTATGCTCAAGAAATTCCATAAAGGAATGTAACTCGGTCATAGAACCTGTCCAAACAATGAAGACATTGTCCATGAATCTACGCCAAATTAGTATATTCAAATCGTCATAAGAAAAAAGGCTACGCCCCCCCCCCCAGGTACAGGTTGGCATACAATGGGGCACATCAAGTCCCCATTGCAACCCCGTGCACCTGGAGGTAGTGGGAACGCCCAAAAACAAATGTGTTCCCAAGCAAGCATGGCTTGTAGCTATTGATGTTAGGGTCCCTCTACAACTCAATCCCCCATGAATTGAGGGTTGAAGTTGTGGAGGGCTTTATTTCTGAAAGAGGTCTTTCTGCTGGTCCCTAGAATGAATTTGTCAGTGTATTAAGTTTTATTTTAAAAAACAATGTATTTGATTTTAGGCACTCCCGCTACCTCACAGGTGCAGGGGGTTGCAATGGGGAATCTATGTGCCCCATCGTATGCCTACCTGTACCTGGGGGGGGGGGGGGGGGGTGAGAGCATAGCCTTTATTTCTTGTGAAGATTTATAGAGTCATTTGAATAATATACTCGTTTGGCGTAGATTCATTGATGATGTCTTACATGTCTGGACAGGTTCTATGACTAAGTTGCATTCCTTTATGGAATTTCTTGAGCATAATGTTGTCAACCTCAAATTTACAATGACCTGCCACCAACAAATTATAAACTTTCTAGGCATTTAAATCTTCATTAATGAAGATGAAAGTATGGTATCCACCTTGTATAGAAAACCATCTGCAGGGAGCACTATTTTACATGCTTCAAGCTCCCATCCCACCCCTCTAGTAGCAAGTATACCATTCAGTCAGTCCCTACGATTGAAAAGGAACTGCAGTCAACGTCAACAAGATGACTTAAGTAGAGGCCAAGGCCCTACAAAGTCGACTTCTAGATAGGGGATTTAGTAGTTCGTGCCTTTAGAAGGCCTATCATCAAGTTGTAAATCAAGATAGAAACACCGATCCATACAAAAAGATCTAAACCTCAAGATTCAAGTGTGAGACTTATCAAATGCTTTTCAGATCAACACAGGAAAGTTTGTAACATTTTTGAGAGGTATTGGCATCTCCTTCTGAAAGATGATGCTGTTTCTAAATATATCAAAACGCATCTTCAGATCACCTACAGGCGATTTTAGTTATTAAAGGACCGATTGGTTCATAGTCACTATTCAGAGAAAAGTAACCTCAAACCAAAAAGAACTGGTAAGACCTCTTGTCAAAAATGCAACTTATGTAACTTTGTAGTGAAAACACAATGTTCGCACCTTTAGACCCCATTTTTTTACAGATTGTCAGATAATTGGTGTAGTATATTACATGCAATGCACTTGTGTTGCATTTTACATTGGGAAAACAAAGAGGCATTTCTTCCACAGAATTAGGAACCACGTGTCTGTCTCCCAAAAAAATGGAGACCCCAATTAGACACATGGGTCTCTATCGTGGATTTGACTAAACAAAGATAAGTTTTGTATTGGAATATGTATCAAAACGTGAAAGAGGGGGTGACATAGATAAAATCCTATTGCAACGCGAAACCAAGTGGATCCACACCTTAAAAGCACCAGGACTTAATGAATCTTTAAGTTTTAAGCCTTTTTTGTAACTCCAATATCAATATTTTTTTTGTAATTCAGCTCAATAATTGCCCCCTTAACTATCTGGCCATTATAATAGTCAATTATTTACAACCTTAATGTACAGTTGTGCTTATAAGTTTACATACCCTGGCAGAATTTATGATTTCTTGGCCATTTTTCAGAGAATATGAACGATAACACACAAATTTTCTTCCACTCATGGTTAGTGTTTGGCTAAAGCCATTTATTATCAATCAACTGTGTTTATTCTTTTTAAATCATGATACAAAAACTAACCAAATGACCCTGATCAAACGTTTACATACCCCAGTTCTTAATACCGTGTATTGCCCCCATTTAACTTCAATGACAGCTTGAAGTTATTTGTGGATGAGGCTCTTTATCTTCTCGGATGGTAAAGCTGCCCATTCCACTTGGCAAAAAGCATCCAGTTCCTGTAAATGTGTGGGCTGTCTTGCATGTAGGGCCGAAACAACTAATCAATTAATCGACAACTAATCTATTATGAAATTAATTGCTTACTATTTTCATAATTGATTAATCGGCCAGTAACATAATGGGGTTAAAAAAAATGTGCCCTTTATGGTACAAAAAGAGCAATTAATCGCTATTGTAAATATTACTTTCACTGTTCCACAATAAAAAATATTAACCACTTACAGTAGCGATTTGTTCTTTTTGTACTATAAAGGGTTAATTTTAGTTTTTTTTTTAACCCCATTATTTTACTAAACGTCTTAGGCCTGGTTCACACCTATGTGTTTTTTGGTGCTTTTTTGCAGGAACACACTACAGTTCATTTAACATGGTTTCCTATTGGACACGTTCACATCTATGCTTTTTTTTCAGCCACTGCATATTTGGCAAGTGTCAAGGACTTTTTTCAACGCAAAACTGTGTTTTTTTGGTTCAATATACTTTAATTGAGAAGCTGCAGAAAAACCATGTAGTGTGTTTTTTCAGCAATTTTTGTTTTTTTTTTTATCTGCCCAACAACAAATTGGCCAAAAAAAAAAGCATAAAACAATGCAAAAACGCAAATCGCAGCAAAATCACGTTTGCAAAAATCAAAACTCACAGCAAAAAGCACTGCAGAAACAGATCAAAAGCAAACTGCACAGGTGTGTACCGAGCCTTATACTGGCCACACGGATCAGTTTTCAGATGAGGATATTCAGACAAAAAATCTTTGTGCATTCGCTGAATGAAAGAATGTTGTTCAAAAATTTCACTTGCTTTTAACATTCTGTTTTAAAATGAATGCAATTTCTGAAAGAAAACCACATACACTGTCTGAAAATTCCTAAGACCAAGAAGTTTTCTATTTCTAAATTTTCCCGTCACTGAGGTTGAAAACAAACGTCAATTTTACCCCACTGATGATATTTACCAGATTCAACCTCTAATAGTATATACCAGTGATGGTGAACCTTGGCACCCCAAATGTTTTGGAACTACATTTCCCATGATGCTCCACTACATTGCAGAGTGCATGAGCATCATGGGGAATGTAGTTCCAAAACATCTGGGGTGCCAAGGTTCACCATCACTGGTATATACAGTGTATCTCTTCTGTCTGTTCTCAGAGTGGATTAGATATTTTGCTCTCTAACCATATAGTTGGTTATTTATATTTATATTAGAGATATTTAGGAATAAATTGCCTTTTTTAAAAACTTTTCATAGCAACTAAATTTTTTTTTTTTATTTTTATTTTTTTAAGGTTATTAACCGATTAATCAAAACAATAATCGGCCAACTAATCGATTATGAAAATAATCGTTAGTTGCAGCCCTACTTGCATAAACTGCAAGCTTGAAATCTCCCCAGAGTGGCTCAATGATATTGAGGTCAGGAGACTGAGATGGCCACTCCAGAACCTTCACTTTATTCTGCTGTAGCCAATGATGGGTCTACTTGGCCTTGTGTTTTGGATCATTGTCATCTTGGAATTTCCAAGTACGTCCCATGCGCAGCTTCCTGGCTGATGAATGCAAATGTTCCTCCAGATTTTGACCAAATTTCCTGTGCCTTTGACGCTCACACATCCCCAAAACATCAGGTATCCACCCACCATGTTTCACAGTAGCAATGGCGTACCTTTCATCATAGGCCTTGTTGACTCCCCTGTTTGGTTGTGGCCAAAAAGCTACATTTTGATCTCATCACTCCAAATTACTTTGTGCCTGAAGGTTTTAGGCTTGCCTCTGTGCTGTTTTGGTGTAATGTAAGTGGGATACTTTGTGGCATTTGCATAGTAATGGCTTTCTTCTGGCGACTTGACCATGCAGCCCATCTTTCTTCAAGTGCCTTTTTATAGTGCATCTTGAAACAACCACACCACATGTTTTCAGAGAGTCCTTCACCTGAAGTTATTTGTGGGTTTTTCTTTGCATCCCGAAAAATTTTCCTGCCAGTTGTGGCAGACATTTTAATTGGTCTACCTGACCGTGGTTTGGTCTCAATAGAACCCCTCATTTTCCACTTCTTGATTCGAGTTTAAACACTGCTGATTGGCATTCTCAATTCCTTGGATATCTTTTTATATCCCTTTCCTGTTTTATACAGTTCAACTAACTTTTCCTGCAGATCCTTTGACAATTCTTTTGCCTTCCCATGATTCAGAATCCAGAAAGGTCAGTGCAACACTGGATGAAAGATGCAAGGGTCTGTCAGGAGTCCAAAAACTCATTGACCGTTTGAGTGAAAGAAAATTTTTGTGTTTTCCTTCATGTTCTCTGAAAAAATGGCCAAGAAATCATAAACTCTGCCAGGGTATGTAACTTATGAGGACAACTGTAATTGTAAATTTGTTAAATGGATTGATGAATACAAATGTAAAAGCTTTCTGGGGGGGCCTCCCCTTTATAGGATTAATGTTTATTTAATTTGTAATTCCGTTCTTGTCAACTAGGGGGTTGGATTGAATTGGTCCGGTTTCTTGGATGGGTGACTGTACGGACGCCCAGGGCGCCACTAGGGGAGTAGGAATTTTGTTTATTTGCTTTTTACCTTTAGGTGGTCTCCCTGGAAGATCATGGGACACTGAGGGTGGCTGGCAGGATTTAGCTCCACCTACCTACACCACTTATGGGCATTTTAGCCCTTTTCCATCATAAATGACTTGCCGTGCATGCGCGTGACGACGTCATGCGTGGCAGGGACCGCACATGAGCTGTATGCAATCTTTTGGCGTCCGCATCTCTCCCGGTGTCATTGGACACTGGAGGAGATGGGGGAGTATATAAGAGACCCCGGTCATGGTAGTTATATGCTGCATTTCTGTCCCGGGGGGAACACATATGGGGCTCATTGCAGGTGTAATGGTAAGACTAATGCCCCGTACACACAATCCGAATATCGTACGACCGATGGAATGACTGTTCTCGCTAATAGTCACAAGGATAAATTGAATAGCTAAAATAAAGTCACGAAAATTCTCGAACGACACAAAAAAATCGGAAGTGATGTCATGTATTGTATTTTCGGACGACAACTATACTGACTAAACTAAAATCGTACGATCTGTAATCGTACGAGGAAAATTTCCGGGTATGTCCGATCGAATAATATCGGAAGAACGGTCATGATCAGCTGTCGAAAGTAATGTACACACGATCCGAATATCGTACGATATTCCGATCGTGTGTACAGGGCATAAGTCTGATTTACTTTTTGCCTGTTGGCTAAAATTGGCTATTTTTCTCAAACGCTTATACTTGTTTATTGCTTTAGTCCTAGCCCTGTTTAAGGATTTATTATAACTACTCCATACCATGCACCTGCCATTGGATTAAATAGTCTAATCTGATATCCTTTTTGATCCCATGTGAATTTATTCTTGTCCTTTATTCTGACTCGCGTCAGCTTTAGCTATAGTTTTTTTTCCCTTTTTTTTAGGTTTTATTTAATTGTATTTTTCAGACTGAATTAAATGATTCTTGTGGTGTCTCTCTCACTCGGGCAGGTTTTTTGACCTTGAGTTTATGTGCTACCCTCTGCGGTTATTGATATCCTCTTGCTATATCGATGTTGAATTCATAGTGGCCGTTTTTTGTGCCAAAATGAGGTGAGGGGTTTCCTCCAGTTTGCCTATAAAATATTTGTACTTGTCTAATATAAAAGGGCTACTCTACTCATATGTATTTAAAGAGGAGTTCCAGTCACCTGTGGAAAAAATAAGTAACTTTTAAAAAACAGCCACTCTCCTATCCCACGATCCAGAGGTGTCCTCCCCCCAGTTGGTCTCACCAACTGTCTTCGGTCCCCGGCACCGGCATCTTCACTACGGGCACCTGGCTCTGACAGCTTGCGGCTTCACAGCCGTGTGCCCACTGCGCATGCATGAGCCGCGCATTGTGAATGGTGGACACAGTCTTCTGGGACCTGTCAGTGTCCCAGAACACTGCCGGGGGGGGGGGGCATGGAGAACTTCCATTTCTGAGAGCTGCGGTGCCAGGAACGAAAGCGGGTTCTTGTCAAAATCTGGTACCTGCTCCTCAAAAGTGCCAATTGTTCAAGAGGAGAGGGGAACGAGTCCTTAAAGCGGAACTTCCCTTGTGGGTGGAGCTCCGCTTTAATATACTTATAATTGTACAGTCAACAGTCAATGTTAGACCACGTGTTCAAATGTTTGGTAGTTATATTAAAATATAAATTAAATAAGAAGCTTTAGTCTGGCGAAACATGTAGATGAATATTTTGCAGCAGTACTGTATGATCATTCTTTGATGGTTTTACGTGAAAAAAACTACATTTTTAATGTTTATAATAAAAAAATTTGAAATTTTATATATCTCATTAGTTCATTGACAGACGCAGCGCTTCCTTATTCAGAACCATAGGGTTATATCACCCCCTACAGGAATAGGACACTAGGCAGAAAAAAGACTTGGCTATGCCCATGGGAAGTCCTAGATGATATACACCCCCTATCTGTTCAGTTTTCTACATAGTCAGGAGTAAGGACCTAGTTCCCTGATGGGATCTCTAGTCCTGGCAAACTTTTTTTTTTTTTTTTTTTTTTTTTTTCCGGTGAGATCTGCAATCAACAGCCGGACTGGGCGACGGGCTGGACATTTGATCCAGTGATCTCCCCAGTCTGGCCAGCGAGCGCGTGCAGACTGCAGATACGCGCTAGGTTGGCCGCGACATAGCCCCACTAGACGGGGGCTGGGCCTGCGAGTTAAACATCTTGTGAGATCGCATACGACCACACTTCGGTGGCGAGGAGGTTCTATCTGGAGTGGTGCTCTCCTGGTATGGTAAGTAGAGCAAAAAAAGGAATACCAAACCTCAACACAGGATGGACTGTGGAGATTTAATAGGTAGGGCAGTGCCAACGTCCTAAATCTACGAATTATCAAAAAAGAAAAAGGAGTGGAAAAATGGACTTTGTAGGCACCAATCATAAAATTAAATATAAATATTTTATTATACAAATAGTACATGAAACCAAAAACACAGACATGTTAAAACATTACAATAAATTGCAGAGCAATAGCTAATACTCTCTCAAACGTGGGTCATAGACTCCAGAGGGGTCTACCCTTAAAAAAGGGGGGACGTGGCCCTCTGTTCAACATAAAAGACATCAAACTAACACAGCTCTACATGTTTCGCAATGAAATGCTTCTTCAGGAGCCCGTTTGAGTCGCCTGTAGTAGGGAAAAAGAGAGAGAAGACAAACAGAAAATGCATACAATTAATATTCACTTTAAACCTTATTGGTAGTGCGTCTCAATCAGTAGCCGGGAGCACCATGAAGAAACCAGCAGGTGGACCTAGAAGCCCTCTAGTGGCTTCTCCAGTGACAGCGCTGAATGGCGCTGTATAAGGCAGATGGAAAAAAAAGCCTCGAGATGGTAAAACACACATCGGGGAGGTCACAAACACACACATAGGGGGAGAAACAGAGGCCTGAACCAAGAGCCGCAAAAACCATCTCCCATAAGGGGCGGAATGCGGCTACCCGGCCACACATGTGGTTGGGTACACCAGCAAGTCGGCAGGGTCCAGAGGCTGGCAACAACCGGGTCTCCACTGCAAGCCCGAGACGCAGGGCCAGTCAATACAGATACACAATAATACATCTGAAAAAAGAATATATTATTTCTTCTTTCATTTTAAAATAAAAAAGAAAGAAAACCAACGGTAAATATATAAACAAAACTACAAACACTTTGCAATATACAGTGTGACTTAAATTGGAATTTCCTGACATCGCAGGACAGTATGAACGAAAAGAACATCTGGACAGCAGAAATTACATCAATCAAAGTATGCTCAATAGGACCTACATAGCAGGGACAACATAAGAAGGGGAAGGGACAAGTGGATCACCAACATATAGAGAAGCAAAGTGGACTGCTAGTGTATACTGATAGTATATACTTGATTCGATAAATCAAAGTTTTTTTCTTTTTCAAAACAGAAAGGGGTCATTATTAAAGAAATGATTTGTAAGATTGTACTTCATTAATACCTGGCCAGCGTGTGGCATTCAAATGTTCAATCCACTTTGCCTCTTATTGGAGTATCCTCTTATCCCAGTCACCACCTCTTGGGTACCTTTCCTTTTTCGCCTCTCCTTTTTGGTTTCTTTCCCCCCGCCCCCCCCCCCCCCCCCCTTCTTTTTTCCCCCCACACATGGATTGTTTTCTGTAATTTTACCACCTTTCAAGCTTGGTATGGCTCTATATAACTCTTTTTGGTAGCCGGGATTATCATTTTGCCGACTTCCCGGTCTTACATCTTTCACGGCTTTATTACCAGACACGTCCCCGCATGTGAGTGTTTGTCACCTTATGCATGTCGGCTTCTAGGTCCACCTGCTGGTTTCTTCATGGTGCTCCCGGCTACTGATTGAGGCGGACTACCAATAAGGTTTAACGTGAATATTAATTGTATGCATTTTCTGTTTGTCTGTCTTCTCTCTCTTTTTCCCTACTACAGGCGATTCAAACGGGCTCCTGAAGAAGCATTTCATTGCGAAACATGTAGAGCTGTGTTTGATGCCTTTTATGTTGAACAGAGGGCCACGTCCCCCCTTTTTTAAGGGTAGACCCCTCTGGAGTCTGTGACCCACGTTTGAGAGAGTATTAGCTATTGCTCTGCAATTTATTGCAATGTTTTAACATGTCTGTGTTTTTGGTTTCATGTACTATTTGTATAATAAAATATTTATATTTAATTTTATGATTGGTGCCTACAAAGTCCATTTTTCCACTCCTTTTTCTTTTTTGATAATTGGTATGGTAAGTAAATGTCCCCCCTCTCCCCTTGGTGGGTTTGAGGTGGACACGGGCCCCTCACCGGGTCGGTCGATCCTGCAGGTTTCCCTCTGCCCTTGCACCCTCTCTTCCTGGTAGCCCCCCTTTCCCCCTCCCTCCTCTATATGGGGTAGTGTGGTGCCATGATGGATCCTGGGGGATGGGATTGAGTACTGGTGGGCAGGGCGTACACGCCATCAGGTGCAGTGCTTACCGGGGGGGAGGCACTGAACACTCCCGGGGGTTCTCTTTCCTGGGGTCTATGTCAGCCTCGTGTAGCGTGTCCGGTGGCCATTTTGCCGTAGCCGACGTCTTTTCCCCCTAGTCTCTGCTGACTTCTTATGGCTGGCGGCCATGTTTGTGTAGCTCGGCGGCCATGATTTGGTGGTTTTTGTGTAGCCCAGATGGCGTTTTTAGCAGACAGAAGCTCCTCCTTTTAACTCGGTGCTGACTCCTGTGTTATCCTCCTCTTCCTCAGACACCACGTGTGCGGGTCTACACACGAGGCAGCAAGCGCTACGCTGGTGGGGTGGTGAGTCTGGTGGGGTCCCTTCCTCTCTATGCTGCAGGCTGTGGGGTGTCCTGGTGTTTCGGTACCAAAGGGTGTCCCTTTGCAGTGGTCGCTCTTGGTGTGGGGGGGTCTCTTCTTCCCCTATGGATTCTCAGTAGCATGTTTCCCCACCTGACCCCCTATCAGAGGCTGCAGGTCCCTCTGGGTCCCAACCATCTGTTGACACCTTGACGGCGGCCCTGGAGTCCTTTGTGTCCCAGGTGGAGGTGGCTGTTGGGCGGCGGACTAGCAAAAAGCATCCCCCGCCTTCCCCTGCTTCATCTGTCTCATCATTTCCTGAATTTGATTCGGCTGCTGTGGACGGGGCCCACCCTGCGGGGTCTGCAGCCACACTCCTAGATTTTTCGGACATTGAGGATGATTCCTCTGCCCCGGTGGCTGCGCACTAGAAGGCGCTGGTGGATGCACTGATTGCATCTGTGCGGGAAACTGTAAAAATGGAGGATGCAGCTGCGGTGGAGGTGCCGGTCCCTTTTGCCACTCACAAGCCATCTCTCGCGGCAGTAGGCTCTCCTATCCCACCTTTTTTGACAAGTTTGTCTATAAGGAATGGGAACGTCCAAAATGTCCCTTTGTGGTCCCAAAGTGCTTCGCTGTGCGTTATCCTTTTGAGGAGAGTCTCTCAAGATGGGGACGACTCCACCTGTGAGGGATTCTCGGGTCTCTCGATTGAACAAAGCCACCATGATTCCGGTTGAAGACTCTCCGGCTTTTAAAGATCCGGCTGACAGGAAGGCAGAGTCTCTGAGCCGCACTATGTTCACTATTGCGGGTTCTACGATTTGGCCGGTCCTGGCCATTGCCCTGGTGTCTCAAACGCTCACAGAGTGGGCAAAGCTGTTGCGCCTTGACCTGGAGGGTGATCAGTTTCCTCCTGCCTCCTGACTGAATTGGCGGACCAGCTGTTCCAGGGGCTGCAGTTTGTTTGCGATGCCTCTTTGGACGCAGCTCCTTTGCTTTCCAAGCTGTCTGTTCCAGCAGTAGTGCTTTGGCGGGTATTGTGGTTGTGGCTGAAGTGTTGGACTGCAGACCAGGCCTCCAAAAAAAAAAAAAAAAGCTCTTGCTGAACTGCCTGTCGTTTGGGGCCACTCTGGATGGTATCTTTAAGTGTGCCACGGGGGGGGGGGGGGGGGGGGTACTTTTCTTCCACAGTCAAAAGGGGAAGGAGCCACGTCGCAAGCGTGGTCATTCCTTCTCGACACAGTTTTTTTCATCCCTCAGGGTCCACTAATAAGGTTCAGTCTTTCAAGCGACCCTGGTCGGGCAACCCGAGAGCGGGGGTTCACCAGACCCCCAGATAAGGCTCCTTCGGCATGAAGGGGCGCCCTCACCCGCAGTCCAGGTGGGGGGGGGGGGGGGCGCGTCTTCACTAGTTTCCGGGCCCGTGGACCTCTCTGATAAACAACATGTGGGTCCACTAAGTGATTTTGTCTGGTTACAAGTTCGAGTTCCAGTCTTGTCCCCCAAGCAAATTTTTTTTTCTGTCCAATCTGCGTCCGTCTCCGCACCGCTTGTTAGCCCTCCGGGGCACGGTGCAAGGCCTGTTGCTTTAGTGATTGTTCCAGTGTCCGAACAATTCCAGGGTTTTTATTCAAACTTGTTTACAATCCCCAAAAAAGAGGGTACGGTACATTTGATTCTGGACCTCAAGGCCTTAAACCGCTTTGTGCGGCTGCGGAAGTTCATCGCTCCCTGGTGGTATCTCTTCATCAGGGGGACTTTATTGCCTTCATCGACATCAAGGATGCCTACCTGCACATTCCGATATGTGCATAACACCAGCGGTTCCTCCACCTTGCTGTGGGAGAGGAGCATTATCAGTTTGCGGCGTTACCCTTTGGACTCTCCTCCGCTCCTCAGGTCTTCACCAAGGTGTTGGCTCCGGTTCTGACTCTGCTGCGCCAGCGGGGAATTGCTGTTCTGGGCTACCTGGACAACCTTCTGCTGCGAGAAGAGTCCCCAGCGACCCTGATTGGTGACGTGGAGATCGCTATTCAGACAGGCAGATTTTGGGTGGCTAATTAATTACCAAAAAGTCTGCGCCGATAGGGGAGTGTTTATCACCTAGGACTGCCCATGGACATAGCCAAGTCTTTTTTCTGCCTAGTGTCCGACTCCTGCACCTTTTAAAAATCCCATCTTCTATCTCTGTACCAGCTGTATACTTCTGTTTAGCATTCAAGCAGCCTGAATCTGCTCACCCCAAGGTCTTACATAGGATCCCTACAATAATCCAAGCCCACTAAGATCTTTCCAATCCAATTGCTCTTACAACTCATCAAGACTCTATTTGATCCTCCTAAAGGTTTTGCTCAGAAATATCCTGTCATGGAAAGTTTCATGGAAAAATGGGCAGTCCCATAGTGGACCCTGCCATCTCTTGTGTTAATAAGATGCTTATAGTCCCAGTAGAAGATTTTTATGTGTTAAGGACACAATGGATGAAAGGTTAGGGGCCTGACTGGACTAAGTGCACGGGCAGAGACTCTAGCACCTTACTATTGTACACCATACCATTAGGGGTGCTGAAATTAATCGTTGCATGGCGATTCGGGTGTCCCCGATGTGGCATTGATGCATAAGGACCCAAAAATCGATTGCGGGTGACGTCATCCCGACTCGCCCGCCCCTCCCGGGAAAGCAGTCGGAGAGTATTTTTAAAATCACTTTCTTTTAATAAATGCTGAATGCTTTTAAAAAAAATGTCACCTCATACCGAATTTCACAGTAGTACAATACATCCCGCTCATGTGTCTCCCGGTCCGTCATGCCTCTCTCCGCTCTCCTCTCACGTCTCCTGAGTCCTGACGTCAGCGGGGAATTCTCAGCCCCATCCGCTGACTATAGCTATCATATCAGAATCGTGGCGGGTGGGACTGAGAATTCCCTGCTGATGTCAGGACTCAGGAGACGTGAGAGGAGAGCGGAGAGAGGCGGGACGGGCTGGGAGTCACATGAGCGGGATGTATTGTACTACTGTGAAATTCAGTATGAAGTGACATATTTTTTTAAAAAGCACATACAGCGGGGCACATCATTCATTGTAACACGGCATTTATTAAAAGAAAGTAATTTTAACAGTAAGTAGAGTACACATGTGTTTGTACTCTACTTGCACCTCGCGCTCCATGCTGACAGGTTCCTGGGCTTCCCCTTGCACATTCCACTGTTAACTCCTAGTGTGCTGGAAGGTGCAAACAGGAATGCAAAGGAACTGTCAGCACCAGTGGTGGCCCATGCATTGTGTGTAGAGGTGGGGGGGGGTTAGTGAAGTGATGGCTGCATTTAATGGGCACAGGTGACTGCGTTTAATGGGCACAGGTGGCTGTGTCTTACGGGCACAGGTGGCTGCGTTTGATGGGCACAGGTGGCTGCGTTTGGGCACAGGTGGCTGCATTTAATGGGCACAGGTGGCTGCGTTTGACGGGCACAGGTGGCTGCGTTTGACAGGCACGGGTGGCTGCGTTTGGGCACAAGTGGCTGCGTCTTACGGGCACAAGTGGCTGCGTCTTACGGGCACAGGTGGCTGCATTTAATGGGCAGAGGTGGCTGCGTTTAATGGGCAGAGGTGGCTGCATTTGACAGGCACGGGTGGCTGCGTTTGATGGGCACAAGTGGCTGCGTCTTGCGTGCACAAGTGGCTGCGTCTTGCGTGCACAAGTGGCTGCGTTTGACGGGCACAGGTGGCTGCGTTTAATCGGCAGAGGTGACTGCGTTTGACGGGCACAGGTGGCTGCGTTTGACAGGCACGGGTAGCTGCGTTTGACGGGCACGGGTAGCTGCGTTTGACGGGCACGGGTAGCTGCGTTTGACGGGCACGGGTGGCTGTGTTTGCCGGGCACGGGTGGCTGTGTTTGATGGGCACGGGTGGCTGCGTTTGGGCACAGGTGGCTGCGTCTTACGGGCACAGGTGACTGCGTTTGACGGGCACGGGTGGCTGCGTTTGACGGGCACGGGTGGCTGCGTCTTACGTGCACAAGTGGCTGCGTCTTACGTGCACAAGTGGCTGCGTCTTACGTGCACAAGTGGCTGCGTCTTACGTGCACGGGTGGCTGCGTTTGACGGGCGCGGGTGGCTGCGTTTGACGGGCGCGGGTGGCTGCGTTTGACGGGCGCGGGTGGCTGCGTTTGACGGGCGCGGGTGGCTGCGTTTGACGGACACGGGTGGCTGCGTTTGACGGGCACAGTTGGCTGCGTTTGACGGGCAGTCGGGCACAGGTGGCTGCGTTTGATGGGGGAGGTTCAGTATTTTTCAGTTTGTTTGCGCCCCCCCCCCCCCCAAAAAAAATATTGAGCACCAGCTGCCACTGGTCAGCACAGAAGACAGTACAGGGAACTTCACAGGGCTGTTTGTCAGCTGTGGATTGTAATCCCTCCTGACCTCCCAGCAGCAGTTTGTGTAAATGCCTGTACCCTGTAGTGCACCGGATTAGTGCACTTTTTAAGGGAGTGAGGTTATTTTTAATTCAAAGCCTGTCCACGGCACTGGCAATACTACTGTGGGCATCCGGCTGTGATAGCTTGCAGCTTCACAGCTGGGGTGCGCATGTCTCACTGCGCTGTCCTGCATAGCCGGGCAATCTTTTGGGAACTGTGATGTGTCCCAGAAGATTTCAGGGTGGAAGGGCCGCCTAGGCGGCCCAAGCGGAAGTGGGAGCTCATCGGTAATCGTGATGCATCGTGGAATTGAATCGAATCGTTGACCAGATAATCGAATCGTGAGACCAGTGAAGATGCGCACCCCTACATACCATACTAATAGATCCTTTTTGTACACCAATGCTAGAGCATTTACATGTGGTCTTATGCATATTGAGTATGGCATGTATTCTCTACCAGATCACCAGGCTGTTCAGAAGAACTACTGTGCAAGAAACACCTAGAGCATCTTTCCTTTTGAGGGTGAATGTCGGTTTGGTCCCTATTTAAATTATACCATAAGGAGATTACAGGGGGTAGGAGTACTCTTCTATCCCAGAAAAAGAAGGCTTGTGCTTCCACAAATAGACCTACTCCTGAGGTTGGGAAAAGTTCCTTTGTCCCTCTCAGGCCTTTAGTTTTTTTATTTTAATTCCTTTATTTACCAAAGAAAGTTACATGTCTGCAGCTTTAAGATAAATCTGGCGGGGTCCTTCAAGCCAGCCATATCAGGCTTTAAGCCCTCTTCCCACTTGTCAGATTGGGGGCACATCTGTCAGCCTTCTGGTCAGAGGATGTCTGTGTCCTGAGTGTCATTTTCAGTGGCTACAAACCAGAGTTTAGGACTCTGACTCCCCCCTCTTCATGCTCTCCACTGTACATATCTCCCTGCTAAGATGGGTGGATCTTCTTACTGCTGTTCAGCAGCTCTTCTCACAGACAGTCATTGCGCTAGTCATGGGCAAGTAATGTTTTCAAGGTTTCTACTGTTGCCAGTACAAATGGTGAAGTTCAACCCATTTTGGATCTGAAAACGCCCAACTTCCTGTGGGGTCAAAAATTCATGTTGGGGTTACCTGGACAATTGGTCCCTCCCTATCTGTCAGCTAATATCCAAGGGAAAGTGCAGGCTATGTGCCCCACATGGTAAATGGCCAAACCCAAACAGGATATTTATTCCTCCAATATGCTTTGCTGAGTTATATACTATGAAAAAGGAATTTATGAAAAAAATGTCTGTTCCACTAGTGGATCCTGCCATCATTTCAGTTCTCAGCAAGCATCTCACTGATTCTGTTGAAGATGTTTCCTCCCTTAAGGAATCAGTATTCTGGTGCTTTGAAACCTTATTGAAGCATCCTTTGCTCTCACTGGTCCTGCCATACACCCATCCATAGCAGTCATGTTTACTTGTGTCAGACTGTAGCTAGCTGGACAAATGAATTCTGCTTTTGAGGACCCTATTTTTTGGAACAATTACTGCTTAAACCTTTGGCGCTGCTTTTTTCTGTTGATGCCCCGTAGAATCTAATTTGCCAAGTCTCTAAGAATCGCACTGTTCTCTGTGCACATGCACAGAATTTTGATATTAAATATTTGGTCTGATGAACCTGCTTGTAAAAGGCGTCTTTTACACATTTTTCAATGATGAATGCCTGCTTGGTGAATTTCTTGATAAATTTATCATCGAAGTTACTGGCTTACATATGACTTTCATTCGACTTTAATTCACTGGACCCATCTCCTACACAGTCACCCAGTAAAAGTATAGTCAGAGACAATGCCATGGCAGTGGCCTACATAAACCACCAAGGCGAAACCAGAAGTCAGGTCTGAAGGAAGCAAGCCTAAATCCCTCTTAGGCAAAGATCCACATTGCAACACTCTATCTACCTACCATGAATGGTCCCTGAGTCTGCGAATGCCTGGACTCAGGGGAAGTGGTCTTTTCACCTCAAGATCTTTCTGATTCTTTTTCAAACACCAGATGTGGACATCATGGCCTCCACATTCAACAAAGAATTGGACAGGTTTGTGACCAGAATCCTGTATTCTCAGGCCTTCAAAGTGGATTCCATGATAGATTTTTAGACCCCTTTTGGTCTGGTTTATGCATTCTCTCCAGTAAATCTTCTCCGTCAAATGCTCTACATAGAAATAATAAACAATTTCGGTGATCCTTATTGCCTCATATTGGCCCAAAAGAACTTGGTACACAGACATACTGAGACTTCTAATGGATGAGCCTTGGCCTCTTCCAAAAAGGCCAGGTCCTTTGTCACAAGGACCTCTATTCCACTCTGCTTCTCAATTGCAGGCTTTAACCACTTGCTTACAGGGCACTTAAACCCCCCTCCTATCCAGACCAATTTTCAGCTTTCAGCGCTGACGTACTTTGAATGACAATTGCGCGGTCATACAACACTACCCAAATGAAATTTTTATCATTTTTTCACCACAAATAGAGCTTTCTTTTGGTGGCATTTGATCACCTCTGCGGTTTTTACTTTTTGTTAAAAAAATTTTAAAAAATGATTTTTAAAAAAAAAAAAATTTTTTAATTTTTTTATATTTTGTTATAAAAAATTTAAAACGGGTAATTTTTCTCCTTCATTGATGTACGCTGATGAGGCGGAAGTGATGCGCACTGATGGGTGGCAGTGATGGGCAGCATTGGTAGGTGGCACTGATTGGCACTACAGGTGGGCATTGGTAGGTGGCACTTGTTGGCATTGATAGGTGGCACTTGTGGGCACTGTTAGGTGGCACTAATGAGGCAGATGTTGTACTTCAACTTCGGGACCGATGTCCCTGACACCTGAGCCGGTGATCGGCTTTTTTCTCTACTCGCGCTGTCAGCGCGAGTAAAAAAAAAAGCCGATTACCGATCTTTCGTTTACACCATGTGATCAGCTGTCATTGGCTGACAGCTGATCACATGGTAAGGGGCCGGGACCGGCTTCTTACTCGGATCGGTAATCAGCCGAGACTCGGTGATCACAGCGCGCCCGGCGCGCGCCCTGCAGGGAGCGTGCACAGGGGAGGCCGTCATATGACGGCCTCCCGGGAATGCAGGTCCGCGCTGTGGCCGTCATTCGGCCATAGCGCGGATGTCTAGTGGTTAATGGTATTGATTGTGAAACCCAGGTCCTAAAAGAGAGGGACATTACTGATTCGACAATTTCCACCTTGTTCAAAGCAGGAATATATACTTCTTATGTGATCCAGTCACATTCGAAAGGCCTATTTTGGCTGGTGCAAAAACAGACACCTCAACATTCAGAATATTCGATTCCCCACATCCTGCCATCCTCCAGTCTGGTGTAAACCGGCATGTGCCTCTAAAAGGACAGGTTTCTGCCCTATCCTTACTGTTCCAACAACCTTTGACTTCACGCAGGTTTAGATGAAGAAGCACTGACGTTTTTAGAGACCTTTATTTGTGGTTATATAATTTAAGTGTAAAGGACATGCTGAATTGACTTTGAATTCACTTGGTTTTTCACTAGATACGTATCGCGTTAATGCGTTAATCATATCTCATGTATTTTCACATATTTTACTTTGATTATACGAACACAGTATTCATGTAAATAAGGGGAGCACACCCTATACACTCCCTACATAACCCCTCCTTCCAGGAGCACATCAGTTTTTTCGCCAGTGTCTAAGGTGTTGGTCACGAATGAAGATGTGCTCTGAGGAGCTCCAGGAGGGATCCATGCTGGATTTTAAAAACCTCCACAACCGGATCCATCCACGCCACTGCGGCCACCGGATGGTACCCGGGCCTCGCATAAGAACAAGGTTTTGCCTGTAACGCTTCTCTTTGAGGGTTGGACCCTAGGAACCAGGACTCTTTTTGGTCTTGCTACATTACCTGACGTCCTGAGGGGTGCTATACAGGTCCAAAGGAGTGGAACCCCTATTAAAAGGGACCCGGTCTTTGAAGGTTTAACTACGCTGTCCGCTGTGATGGGTGAAGTTTGGATCTGCTATTATAGCAGTATCCTGCAGAGAGGATAAGGTAAGGGGAGAAGCCTGGGAACTGTAAAAAGTCCACCTATGCTTTTTCTCTTATGTGTGTGTGTGTATGTATATATATATATATATATATATATATATATATATATATATATATATATATATATGAGAGAGAGATATCTAGATAGATATATAGGTGTGGTCCCAGCAGCCAGAGAGGGGTTCTTAATTGAACAGATGGTGTTCCTCTTCTGAGAGATCTAAAGAGGGTACAGAAGTAGTTTATGAACATACAAAAACAGTCATTTGCATTTTTTTGTACAAAGTGAAGTCTTCCTTTAAAACTGGGAGCCAAACAAACACTGCTGACATAAATTCCCCTCCCCCTCCCTTCTTGGAGAGGTGCGGTAACTGCTTCCACTGTTTGTATTATCAGACTTGCCCTTGTTGAGCCTGGACAGGCATTCAGCCCCTGTATAGCATTGCAGACTCTAAAAGTCTGGAGTCCATCGCGGCCGGCGCCGTCTCCTCCCCTTCGGGTCTGGATCTGCAGACCCGAATGCCGACCGCACGCACGGACTAGTGTTGTGTTTTATGTTTTTTTAAAAAAAGAGGTGGGCGGGTATTGCAGAGGGGTGTGGTTCACAGGCGACGCCGTGTGCGGGACGTCACATTCACGTGGAGCACACGGCGCATACACTAGGGCAGAAGACGCTGAGGACGCCTACATCAGGTTTACACCTGAGGCTTAACACAGATGCTCTCAGTTCATATGCTGAAGACAGAAGTCTGTCACACTAAGGGGCGCTGGGCATGTAAAGGTATGTAAGCAGGCATTTCCAGTACAGGAAATATTATGGTTACTCCGCATCAAAGGCTGATCCTTATGGTGACATTGTTTTTTGCTAAAACTATTGTTCAGCAAATACCATCATTTTTTTCTTAAAGTGCCTCTGCTTTTGTGCTTAGCACTATGACTTCCAGAGCTACCACAAAGGTACCAAGGATTCCACCCCTAGGCTCTGGGAACTCCAGTCATGCCTCCACACTGTCATCCTCTCCAGAGATACCTGACATGGCAAGCCAGGGTGAGTCATTGAAAGCAATTGGTGGTGCAACTGCTTCTCACACTTCAGCCCCTGTATACGTGACTGAAGATGCATTTTTCTCTGGCCTGCAGGGCTTAGAAGGAAGATTAGCGGCTTTAATCGCATCCTTCATCCAAGAGGATGGAAAGCGTGCTAGATCACCCTCCCCCACCTCAAATCCCCTTTTTCCAAGGGAACAGTGGGCACAGAATGAGGTATTACCCTCAGGTGATCACGGGGAAAAACGAGCTGAATTTTCCTCTGCGGAGGAAACAGTTGATGAACCTTATGCAACCTCGCAATCTGACAGATTGATGATACAAGCTCTTACAGAGATGGTTCATTCCACTTTATATGCTACTCCTAACAGGGTCAGCTGAAAGTTCGGTCCCTTCCTTGGGTTTTTAAAAAAAATCAAAAAACAAAAAACCTTTACAGCCTTTTTCATGCATTACTAGAAGGGCTTATTCATGCTGAATGGGATCATCTAGATAAGGATTTTCTCCCTCCAAACAGTTTCTCAGTTCTCTATCATGGAGGAAAAATTAACAAAGGATGAAAAGTACCAGCAGTAGACGCTGCGATTTCCAGCATCAATAAAGATGCACAAATGCTTAAGGATCCAACAGAAAAGTTGGAATTTTTTGTTAAAATCCTCCTACCAAAGGCACTATGTTTTGCCATAGATGCCATAAAGGACTCTATCCACCAAGCGTCCCGCCTTGCGCTTGTGCTAAAACACATGCGTAGGACCCTGTGGTTAAAAAGTTGGTCAGCCGAAGCATCTTGCAAAAAGGCTTCGTACTAGTTTCCCTTTTTATTGGGGAAGATTTGGTCAAATACATCTAAATGATTTCTAGCAGGAAAGGTACTCTTTTGTCCAAAAGAAGGTATAAATGTCCTTTTATTTAAACGGACTCCTTCCCCTGCACCAGAGGCAGCTGCCTCTAGGCAGTGGTGATGGCCTCCTCCGTCAGACTCTAAGAGGAAAAAACATTCAGCCCCTGTATACATGATTAAAAATGCATTTTTCCTCTGCCCTGCAGGGCCTAGAAGGAAAATTAGCGACTTTAACTGCATCCGCTATCCAAGGATAGGAAGCGTGTTAGATCCCCTCCCCCACCTTAGATCCCTTATCAAGGGAACAGTGGTTAGAGGATGAAAGGTTATTCTCAGGTGATCAGGAAGAAAGGCAAACTGATTACTCCTCTGCGGAGGAGACAACTGTAGTTGAACCTTTTTTCAGCCTTGCAATCTGAGAGATTGCTGGTACAAATCTCTTACAAAGATGGTTCGTGCCTCTTTCAAGCTACCTCTAGTAGAGTCAGCTGATCGTTTTTTTCTTAGGTTCCTTAAAACCTTCACTGCCTTTTTCATGCGTTTCCTGTACACGTACAGATCCACGCAGAAATTCAGCAGATCAATTATAGATCTAAAAGAATCTAAATCCGTTCCTAAGGATCCACTTCTTTCTAGGAGTCGATCAGGTCGACTTCTGGCATCTATCAGCATCAGGGTTGCATATCTGCATGTCCATATATTTCCCGCTCACCAAAGGTTCTGCGGTTCAAAGTAGAACAGCATTTCAGTTTACAGCCTTGCCCATCGGGCCAGCTACAGCACCCCGAGTGTTCACAAGAGTGCTAGCCCCACCTCTAGCCAAGTCAAGGGCACAGGGCTTAAACAGTCTTGGCATACCTAGATGATCTGTTGCTAATAGACCAATCGGTGTTCAGAGTAAGGTGTACGCATTACAACCAGTTACCTTGAAAAGTCTGGGTTGCGTTCTCAACCTAGTAAAGTCTCCCTTAAAACCGCTAAAAAAGCTGGAGTATTTGGATCTAATCATAGATACAGCCCAGAAAAAGGGTGTTCTTGCCCAGGCAAAAAACAACTCCATAAGAAAGTTGGGGCGGATGGTCAGGTCAAAAGAAGATCCCTAAATTTGCCTTTACATGAGGTTGTTAGAAAGAATGGTGGCTTTATTTGAAGCAGTTCCCTATGCCCAGTTCCATTCAGGACTGTTGCAAAACAGTATTCTATCTGCTACCAAGACGATCCAAGCTTTGGACTTGCCAATGCGGCTGTCCCCAAGGGTGTCCCAAAGCCTCAATTGGTGGTTACTAACCAGAATCTGCTGAAAGGAAAATCCTTCAGACCTGTTATCTGGAAAGTGGTAACGACAGATGCCAGCCTTCCAGGCTGGGGAGCAGTACTAAAGAAGACAACTGTCCAAGGACAGTGGTCAAGAACCGGAAGAACCTTGCCCATCAACATCCTAGAGATTCGGGCAGTGTGTTTGGCTCTAAAGACCTGGACTTCCAGGTTAAGGGATTGTCCTGTCAGGATCCAATCCATCAAGGCCACGGCTGTGGCCTATTTCAATCACCAAGGGGGCACCAAGAGTCTCTCAGGGAAGGTTTCTTCACCCCGACATATTCTCGGGCTGTTTGTCAAAGATGGGGGAGTTTGGACGTAGATCTTCTAGAGTCCAGTTCAACATAAAGTTAGTCAACTTTGTGTCCACAACAAAGGATTCATTCGCATGCAGAACAGATGCGTTGGTGATACCGTGGGATCAGCTTTCACTGATCTATGCATTTCCCCCTATTCAATTGCTGCCTCGACTTCAAGCTGGAAAGAAAAATGGTAATTCTGGCAGCACCAGCATGGCCCATAAGGTCATGGTATGCAGAAATCATAAAGATGGCAGTAGAGGATCCATGGTCCCTTCCACTAAGGCCAGACCT
The DNA here is from genome assembly GCF_042186555.1 of Aquarana catesbeiana. Taxonomy (NCBI): domain Eukaryota; kingdom Metazoa; phylum Chordata; class Amphibia; order Anura; family Ranidae; genus Aquarana; species Aquarana catesbeiana. The sequence continues at coordinate 538,957,466 of NC_133324.1, read as the reverse complement.
GCTCTCACAGGGGCCGATATTCCATCCTACTTTATGAACGCTAAATTTAACGGCCTGGTTATTCATACCCACATTCTGAGGAAACGTGGGCTTTCTGGGTCAGTTGTCTCTACTTTGATTAATACAAGGAAACCAACTTCCAGAACTATACATTATAGAGTCTGGAAGGCTTATGTTTCCTGGTGTGAATCCAAGGGTTGACACCCTTGGAGATGTATAATAGGCAGAATTCTTGCCTTTCTACAATTAGGCGTAGAGATGAAGTTGGCCTTGAGTACCATTAAGGGCCAAGTCTCAGCCTTATCGATTTTATTTCAAAATCCGCATTCTTAATCTGGGGTTTTATACAAGGGGTGATGTGGATTAGTCCGCCAGTTAAATCACCTTTAAGCCCTTGGGACTTGAGTTTAGTTTTGCCAGTGTTACAAAAACAGCCATTTGAACCGATACAGCATATTCCCTTAGTCCTTCTGACAAGGAAGCTGGTATTTTTGGTTGCTATATCCTCAGCAAAGAGGTTTTCGGAATTGGCTGCTCTTTCTTGTAAAGAGCCATATTTGATTATTCATGAGGACAGTGTGGTGTTACGCCCTCGTCCAGGCTTTTGCCAAAAGTGGTTTCAGGTTTTCATCTGAACCAAGATATTGTCCTGCCATCTTTTTTTCCAAAACCATGTTCCAGGGAAGAAAAGTCACTACATTGTCTTGATGTGGTGAGAGCAGTGAGAATCTATTTAAGGACAACTGCTCAGATTCTTAAGACTGATGTCTTATGTATTCTGCCAGAGCTTCCTAAGAAGGGACAGACAGCGTTGAAATCCACTGTCGCTAAGTGGATTCGACAAGTTATAATTCAAACTTATAATTAAGGGGTAAGATTCCCCCTTTTCAAGTTAAGGTGCACTCTACCAGGACGGTTAGTGCTTCTTGGGCAGTGTGTCACCAGGCCTCCATGGCTCAGATCTGTAAGGCCGCAACTTGGTCTTCAGTGTATACATTCACAAAAATGTTATCAGGTGGATGTAAGGAGGTATGAGGATATCGCCTTTGGGCGCAGTATACTGCAGGCAGCGGTGTAAGTCTTCAAGTCTGGGGGTACCCTGCGGGTTGTCTCTCCCTCCCCTCAAGTAGCATTGCTATGGGATGTCCCATTAAGTAATTACTTAAGGCTCTGTGTTCCATGATGTACGATAAAGTAAATAGGAATTTTGTTACAGCTTACCTGTAAAATCCTTTTTCTTGGAGTATATCATGGGACACAGAGGTCCCTCCCCTCTTTTGGGATTTAAGTATATTGCTTTGCTACAAAAACTGATGTGCTCCTGGAAGGAGGAGGGGTTATATAGGGAGTGAACTTCCTTGATTGGGTATACCAGTGTCAACACCTGAAGGTGACCCATAAACCCATTAAGTAATTACTTAAAGCAGGAGTCCGGCGACCAATCTTTTTTTTTTTTTTTTTTTAGGTCATTGAGACACTTTGCTAACCCCAAAATAATACTCACAGTTTGGGTGTAATATTTCCGCCTCTGTCTGTTTTCGTACCGAAGAATAACTTAAAAAATGTGAGGCTGGCTGTTTCCATCTTGCTTGTGGGCATGTGAAGCCCACAAGCATTGATTTCCTGGATGCGGTGAATGCTGTTCATTCACATCTTGTTCACGCGCATGATCATTTTTTCCGCACTGAATCTTGGGAAGCCTGACACTAAGCTCCCAGGTGACAGTGCGGCGTTGGGGAAAGGCAATAAACACGCCTACTCCCATGGGAGGAGAGACAGGAAGTGCCACAATAAAGTACAATATAAAGGTAATTACAGCGATAAAATTTTTTTTAGTGTGGCATTTGAACATCTATGCAATTAACTGAATGGGGTAAGATTAAGTTAAAAATTTGAGTGGAACCCCGCTTTAAGGCTGTGTGTCCCATGATGTACTCCAAGAAAAGGATTTTACAGGTAAGCTGTAATAAAAATTTCCTATTTTATCCACTTAGGTGGGTATATGGTTCGTAGTGCTAGCAGCCTCCAAGGAGTAGGAATACCACAGTAGTAGCATAAGAGCACAATCTTTTTAGTTTTTCACATTTTCAGCATTTTGCCAGTGTCAGATCACTTAAAGGTAGTGGTATATAAGCTATGGTCTATGACTACACATCCTGTGTCCTGTACTAAGCCTAAAAATATGGAGCTTATAGACAAGTCAAAATTGTCATTTTTTGACTTGTTAGTAAATAGCATCGCTTGGAGTACAGCACAGCACACACATCCATCTGTTATTAAAATCTCCCTATTTCTTGCTACAAAACTAAGGCTGGGCATGGGATTGGTTTCTTTGTTCCTTCTGGTAGCTGCATATAAGCCTTTCGCCAGCCAGGTGTAATCGCCAACTCCCATCATGCCTTCATTTTTTTATCGTGTCCTAGATGGGGTTCCCCCCCTTTTTGTTTTTACTAGCTTTTTTTTCTTTCTCGTAATCATATACTGTATTTACTCAGTCAAGACTTAATAAGCACATGAAATTTGTAGGCAAGTCAAAATTGCAATTTTTTTTTTAATCGGTTTTAGAGTACAGTACAAGTAACTGGTCCCTCCCCTCCCATTCTTAAGATCTCCATATTTCTTCTTACAGAACTAAGGCATGGAGTTGGATCGGTTATATAGGAGCTGTTATCCCCACCTTTTTTTCTTCTTTTTTTGCCAATGTTTAATCACCTGAAGTTACATATTTAAGCCATTCACCAGCCAGGTATAACACACCCAGCATGTCTTTATGGTTAGGGTCCTAGGAAATGGACATGTTTTTTCTTCTGAGAAAAGTTCCCCCTTTTTGCGATTTTGGTTTCAAATCCCACTATGCAGTTATTTGGAATTGCTAATCCTCTGCATAGCCATGGAGGCCGTACCCAGACCACACTGGACTGAAAATTGTGGGGCCACCCTGGATCTGGGCTCTATCAATGGTGCTATCCATTCTTTAATGTACTGTTTTAGCCAAAGCACAAAGCAGTGGCAGTCTCTTTTGGCTTTTATTAGTATGCCAAATGGACCTACTATACCTTGGTATCTTTATTTGTTTCCATTATGCTCATAATCCTTCATTCTCAGAAAGGGTTAATATGCTGAGAATTATTACTGTTCTCTCAGTCGGAGAGTATTGGATGCTCACTATCCACTATGTTCCTGTATTTTGTTTTTTCAGCCTGAGGTCATTTCTTCCCACCATAGATAGAGGAGCCCATCCATATGGGTAAAAATAGTGCTGCTCACCCCAAATTATGTAACAAAACCAAAAACAGAGACAAACTTCCAGGGGCTTTTAGGCAGCAAAAAATACAAACTAAGTCAATTGGATATATAAAAAATATATTTTATTGATACAAAATTACATAAAGTTTAAAAAAAGTGCAATTATAAAAACATGAGCTCTGGTACATGTACCCTCTATACTACACAGAATGTCCTAATGGCATAGATGAACAACATATACATAAAAACACTTTTTTTTTTTTTTTTTTCAAACTTGATATACTGCTTAAAAAACATACGCGTTTCGATGCTAGTTCAAATCTTCCTCAGGGGGATAAGGACATCTAAATCATGAAATATATAAAGTTAAAATATGTTTACATACAGGGAAACCAACAACGTGGTATAGTATGTGTCCATACTATATTGGATCAACATTTATGCAGTGACCATCAATGATCATACTTTTAATGGAGAGTTTACAGATGACCAGAGCATACTAAAAAACACCCAAGCGGGTGGGTTTCAGAACGGTCGCCCAACAAGGAGAGACACCGGGGCCCAAATTGAGCCTACAAGAGATCACATCTGAGTAGGAGGAAATTGAGAGGGGCCCACACATGCACCTGAAATGTGAATAGAGTAGTCAATACTAATGAGAGCGCTTAATTATCAGGCAATAGAGTATATGCCAAAAAGTGTCAGATATATACGTTCTGGAAAAAATGAGAATCATTTTTTTGCTTAGGATAATGATCACGATTCTGGTGGCGTAACATCATCTTTCACACTGTACAAAAAAAATGGGCTAACTTTACTGTTCATTTTTTTTTTTTTTAAATTAAAGTGCATTTGAAAGACCGCTGTGCAAATAGTGTGACAAAAATATTGCAACAACCACCATTTTATTCTCTAGGGTCTCTGCTAAAAAAAAATATATATATATATATATATATATATATATATATATATATATATATATATATATATATATATATATATATATATATATATATATATATATACACATACACAGTGGGGACGGAAAGTATTCAGACCCCCTTAAATTTTTCACTCTTTGTTATACTGCAGCCATTTGCTAAAATCATTTAAGTTCATTTTTTTTCCTCATTAATGTACACACAACACCCCATGTTGACAGAAAAACACAGAATTGATGACATTTTTGCAGATTTATTAAAAAAGAAAAACTGAAATATCACATGGTCCTAAGTATTAAGACCCTTTGCTCAGTATTTAGTAGAAACACCCCTTTGATCTAATACAGCAATGAGTCTTTTGGGGAAAGATGCAACAAGTTTTTCACTACTGGATTTGGGTATCCTCTGCCATTCCTCCTTGCAGATCCTCTCCAGTTCTGTCAGGTTGGATGGTAAAAGTTGGTGGACAGCCATTTTTAGGGGTCTCTAGAGATGCTCAATTGGGTTTAAGTCAGGGCTCTGGCTGGGTCATTCAAGAACAGTCACGGAGTTGTTGTGAAGCCACTCCTTTGTTATTTTAGCTGTGTGCTTAGGGTCATTGTCTTGTTGGAAGGTAAACCTTCGGCCCAGTCTGAGGTCCTGAGCACTCTGGAGAAGATTTTCGTCCAGGATATCCCTGTACTTGGCTGCATTCATCTTTCCCTTGATTGCAACCAGTCGTCCTGTCCCTGCAGCTGAAAACACCCCCACAGCATGATGCTGCCACCACCATGCTTCACTGTTGGGACTGTATTGGACAGGTGATGAGCAGTGCCTGGTTTTCTCCACACATACCGCTTAGAATTAAGGCCAAAAAGTTCTATCTTGTCTCCTCAGACCAGAGAATCTTATTTCTCACCATCTTGGATTCCTTCAGGTGTTTTTTTTTTTTTTAGCAAACTCCATGCAGACTTTCATGTGTCTTGCACTGAGGAGAGGCTTCTGTCGGACCACTCTGCCATAAAGCCCCCACTGGTGAAGGGCTGCAGTGATGGTTGACTTTCTACAACTTTCTCCCATCTCCCGACTGCATCTGTGGAGCTCAGCCACAGTGATCTTTGGGTTCTTCTTTACCTCTCTCACCAAGGCTCTTCTCCTCCGATAGCTCATTTTGGCCGGACAGCCAGCTCTAGCAAGGATTCTGGTTGTCCCAAACGTCTTCCATTTAAGGATTATGAAGGGCACTGTGATCTTAGGAACCTTAAAGCGGTTGTATACCCGCTGAAAATTTTTTTTTTAAATTTTACCCCTGTAAAGCAAAAGGCATAATGAGCTAGTATGCACCGCATACTAGCTAATTATGAAATATTTACCTTAGAATGAGGCGTCGGTATCTTACCTGGTCCACGCCGAGGTAGCTGACATGTTGCCTCGGCGTGTCTTCCGGGTATCGCGGTTCCAGCGCTGTGAGTGGCTGGAGCCGCGATGTCATCACTCCCGTGCATGCGCGCGGGAGATTTCTTTCCTGGCAAGGTCCGGCTGTTGCCGGGCCTTCAGCCGAGAATCCCCTGTGCGCATGCGCCGCTGCAGTCAGCGGCTCATAGCAAGGGGAATATCTCCTAAACCGTACAGGTTTAGGAGTAATTTTTTTTACCTACAGGTAAGCCTTATTGTAGGCTTACCTGTAGGCAAAATTTAACCACTTCAATACCAAGGACGTCATATGACGTCCTTGGCTTTGAGCAGGTATATCTGAACGATGCCTGTAGTTACAGATATCATTCAGATATTGCCGGTTTCAGCCGGCGAATCTCTACACCATAGGCACGATCATAGCGGCCGTTCCGCCGCTTGATCGTTCCTATGGGAGGCGAGAGGGGACTCCCCTCTCCCGCCGCTCTAAGGTGCCTGCTCCGACTCACCGTTACGATCGGTGAGGCGGAGAGTGGATCCGCCGGCGCCGGATGTAGATCATAGAGATTTCCGGCGGACCAGATGGTCCCCGGAGTCTCTATGATCGTCGGAGGCCGGGCACGATGTTATGACGTCACGCCCGGCCTCTCCTTTCAAAAAAATGGCGCCGCTTCGGCTTGGAAGCGGCGATCGTTTTATTTTTTTTTTTTATTTCAGGCTTCCCAGCCTAGTGGTGAGATATGGGGTCTTATTGACCCCATATCTCACTATTAAGAGGACCTGTCATGTCATATTGCTATTACAAGGGATGTTTACATTCCTTGTAATAGGAATAAAAGTGATCAATTTTTTTTTTTTTTTTTTTTTTTCAAAAAAGTGTCAAGATAAAAAAAAAAAAAATATAATTAACAATAAAAAAAAAAAAAAAAAAAAGCGCCGCTGTCCCTGTGTGCTCGCACGCAGAAGCGAACGCATACGTAAGTCCCGCCCACATATGAAAACTGTGTTCAAACCATACATGTGAGGTATCGCCGCGAACGTTGGATCGAGAGTAATAATTTTGACCCTAGACCTCCTCTGTAACTCAAAACATGTAACCAGTAAAAAAATTTCAAGCGTCGCCTATGGGGATTTTTAAGTACCGAACATTGGCGCCATTCCACAAGCGTGTGCAATTTTGAAGCGTGACATGTTAGGTATCTATTTACTCGGCGTAACTTCATCTTTCACAAAATGCAAAAACATTGGGCTAACTTTACTGTTTTGTTTTTTTTTTAAACACAAAACAGTTTTTTTTTCCCAAAAAAAACGCGTTTGAAAAATTCCTGCGCAAATACTGTGTGAGATAAAAAGTTGCAACAACCGCCATTGTGTTCTCTAGGGTCTTTGCTAAAAAAAATATATAATGTTTGGGGGTTCTATGTAATTTTCTAGCAAAAAAATGATGATTTTTACATGTAGGAGCAAAGTGTCAGAATTGGCCCGGTATTGAAGCGGTTAAAAAAAAGACTATACAACCGCTTTAAGTGCAGCAGACATTTTTTTTGTAACCTTGGCCAGTTCTGTGCCTTGCCACAATTCTGTCTCTGAGCTCTTCATGCAGTTCCTTTGACCTCATGATTCTCATTTGCTCTGACATGCACTGTGAGCTGTAAGGTCTTATATAGACAGGTGTGTGGCTTTCCTAATCAAGTCCAATCAGTATGATCAAACACAGCTGGACTCAAATGAAGGTGTAGAACCATCTGAAGGATGATCAGAAGAAATGGACAGCACGTGAGTTAAATATATGAGTGTCACAGCAAAGGGTCTGAATACTTAGGACCATGTGATATTTCAGTTTTTCCTTTTTAATAAATCTGCAAAAATGTCAACAACTCTGTGTTTTTCTGTCAATATGGGGTGCTGTGTGTACATTAATGAGGGAAAAAAATGAACTTAAATGATTTTAGCAAATGGCTGCAATATTATTATTATTATACAGTATTCATATAGCGCCAACAGTTTACGTAGCGCTTTACAACTTGAGGGTAGACAGTACAAATACAATACACTTTGATACAGTAAGAATTAGAGGGCCCTGCTCCTTAGAGCTTACAATCTAATAGTAATATAACAAAGAGTGAAAAATTTAAGGGGGTCTGAATACTTTCCGTTCCCACTGTATAGTGTACTAAAAAGGTTAAGTCTTTAAGTGGTTAAACTTCCTTCATTTACAGACCAAAATTCATTCCTTTGATTTAAAGAACAAAACATTGCAATGTTTATAGTTAGCTCAGCGGCTGAGGAATGTTGTGATACTTGGCAGACTGCCTATTTTTTGACAGCTTGATCAGAGAACTCTGCATAGAATTGGGAAAATGCTTTAAGATCACGAGGGGGAAAGAATTGCGATGTCACCTCTTAACGATTAATCGTGCAGTGCACTTTGTACTCCTCATCTGGTTGCCACCACACACACTTGACACAATCTGAACCAAATAAGTTTATCTTGGTCTCATCACACCACAGGACATGGTTCCAGTAATCCATGTCCTTAGTCTGCTTGTGTTCAGATTTCTTTGGTCGACCATGGCAAAGCCTGTTCTGAGTGGAACCTGTCCTGTTAAACCACTGTATGGTCTTGGCCGCCATGCTCTTGGGGTCTTGGCAAGAGTCTTGGCAATCATCTTATAGCCTAGGCCATCTTTATGTAGAACAACAATTCTTTTTTTCAGATCCTCAGAATTCTTTGCCATGAGGTGCCATGTTGAACTTCCAGTGACCAGTATGAGAGAGTTAGAGCAATAACACCAAATTTAACACACCTGCTCTCCATTCACACCTGAGATCTTGTAACACTAACGAGTCACATGACACCAGGGAGGTAAAATCGCTAATTCGGCCCAATTTGGCCATTTTCACTTAGGGATGTACTCACTTTTGTTTCCAGCTGTTTAGACATTAATGAGAAAGACAAAACAGGTGCCTCTTAGTAAGACCTGATTAAGATTTAATAGCCAAATGCATTAAGAAACTCACATATAGGTATTTGTTATCGGGCACAGGGAAGTCCAGTGTAGCCACATTCCATCTCTGCAGTTAGCATGGTTGTACACTCTTTTTCTCTATGTAGCCACAGTCCTATTCCACAGGAGACTTCCGGTATTCGGGCGGGATCCAAAGCGAGGCCTGGAACGCAGCTGGACGGTCACAGGGAGGGCTGGAGTGCAGAGCTCGGTGAAGTGACGTTACTGTCGTAAAGCAACGCGTTTCTGAGCATGCGCACCAGGGGAATACACGAGGTGCGCGCTCCTTTTTCAAGAGCTTGAAAAAGGAGCGCGCACCTCGTGTATTCCCCTCGTGTGTATGCTCAGAAATGCGTCACTTTACGACAATAACGTCACTTCACCGAACTCTGCACTCCAGCCCTCTCTGTGACCGTCCGGCTGCGTTCCAGGCCTCGATTTGGATCCTGCCCGAATACCGGAAGTCTCCTGTGGAATAGGACTGTGGCTACATAGAGAAAAAGAGTGTACAACCATGCTAACTGCAGAGATGGAATGTGGCTACACTGGACTTCCCTGTGCCTGATAACAGAATTTATGTGAGTTTTTTAATGCATTTGGCTATTAAATCTTAATCAGTCTTACTAAGAGGCGCCTCCTGTTTTGTCTTTTTCTTCACTTATTTGGAGTGGCGTCAACTCCCTTTACAAGGCTGCCCTATCAACACAGACTGTATGTCTCACACAGAGCCGATTAAGCTCAAAGGACTATTGTATGAACTTACATTGCTTACCATTATACTACAACCTGCGCCACTACCCATTGTTTTTTTCTGTTTAGACATTAATGGCTGTGTGGAGTTATTCTGAGGGGATGGCAAATTTACACGGTTATACAAGCTGTACACTCACTACTTTACATTGTACAAAGTGTAATTTCTTCAGTGTTGTCACATGAAAAATTGTATAATAAAATATTTACAAAAATGTGAGGGTGTACTCACTTTTGTGAGATACTGTAAATGATATTTTACGATCCACATATTGCAATTTATACATAATAGTTCAACCATCATGATACAAAAAGAAAACTTACATAATTTGTCGCACCAGTCCTATATGGAAAAAGGAAAATGAGGGGTGTGCTCACTTTTGTGAGATACGGTATATTATGTTTTTTTGCATTATAATTGAAATATTTTTTCCAAAAACAATTGCATTTTAAAAACCACTCCGCAAATGCTGTATGACATAAAAAAAATTGCAACAACTGCTTACGTAGAACCCCCAAATATAATCTTTTTTTTTTTTTTTTTTTTTTTTGGCAAAGACCCTGGGCCAGTGATGGCGAACCTTGGCACCCCAGATGTTTTGGAACTACATTTCCCATGATGCTCATACACTGCAGAGTGCATGAGCATCATTGGAAATGTAGTTCCAAAACTTCTGGGGTGCCAAGGTTCGCCATCACTGGCCCAGGGTCTCTGCCAAAAAAATAATATTTAGGGATTCTGCATAATTTTCTAGCAAAAATATACTGTAAAACAAAGTGTCAGAAGAGGACTGGTCTTTAAGTGGATATTCTTGCAAACATTTCCTCTGATTTTCATTGTTGGCAAGTCTAGAGAAAAATCTCTAATGACTGGCTGTCGAGGCATCTGCTACAATACCTACAGGCTACAAAAGGTTAATGTATTGAGAAAAAGATGCGATTCCCATAACCAACAGGCTGAAAGGCATCTACTGTCAGATGGATTATTGAAGCTGGACCAAGGCAGTTTAGTTACTAGAGCTGTAAAGCAGATGCTTGTAATAGCTTCAATATCTTTTGTGGAGCAATACAGTCTGAATGTGGGTCAGACAGGCAGTCCTTGCCCAAAACATTTTATTTGTGACTCATCCAAAACTTATTTTCTGATATCTCTCCGATGTGCTATCGTGGGGTATAGTTAAAAAAAAAATATGACTCGTTATAATAATTTTTTCATATAGGTGCCATAGCAGCCTAGAGTATCACCTACCCATCCCTTGCTAGATTAACCACAAAGATAGGCCCCCAGACAAAAAATGTAATGGGAGCCAGAGAGACCTTAACCCCCTACCCACCCACACCAACATTCTCAGTGGCACTAATTCCTCTGGTTTTGCACTTGCAAGGGACTGGAAAACACTTAAACCTTGTTTAAACGTGTTTGCGTCAGTGGGGATGCATAGGTGTTCCATGCATCCCCATACAGGCAATCCTATTTGTGTCAATTGGCATGCAATGGTTGCACAGACACAGCCACTTCTCACAATTTGACAGCTGTGGGAGCAAATTGGGAGCAGCGGCTGTGTCTCTGCAGTTGCTGCGTCCCAGTTGACATGACTGGGACTGTCTGCACAGGAATGCACGGAACAACTGTTCATCCCCATATGGGTAAAAACAGCTCTTGCATTGCCATATGCTATGTAGGTATGCCCGTATGAACGAGGCCTTAAAAGGCACTCTGACCTTCCCTGCATGTGGGTGGTTTCTCAAATGTGTTGTCATTGTTTCTGGCATGAAAGATACTGATCAGAATAACTTGTTTTAATAAATTTCTTGTCTTTATTGTTCAAGAACGGACACTGGATAGGTTCTCTTATATATTTGGGTTATACTTCCACCTTTAGGAGGAATTGGACACTGGCAAGAAAAAAAAAAAAGCCACTAGCCATCCTGTTGTAACCCTTCCCACCCTCCGCTTCCTTTTTTTTCTAGTAGAATGGAAGTCTTTTCTCATCTGAGAAATATTTTCCTCTATTTTGTTTTTGTTAGCCTATTTTCTTTACTTCACATATTTTTCTTCAGTTAAGGCCTCATCGTTCACCTCAGTTTTGTTTCCAAGCTCAGAGACCATTTCAGATGATATTGAGGTGGCACGCATCACATTTGAAATGGGACAGCCAGTGACTTTAACTAGTGCTGTTATCAGTCTGATCTCTCTCAAAGACTCAAAACTTTTTCAGTTCTTTACTTCAATCTGTACATTACGGTGACTGGGAAAATTGTTACAAGTGATTTTTCTCTTCCAAATGTTTTCACATGGATTTTAATAAGAAGTGGTTGATCTAGCAACATCTCAAGGATACCACTGACAAGTGCTCAGGAGGCTCTATAGAAATCCTCATTGAGGCCTGGTTCACACCTATGCATTTTTTAGTGCATTTTCAATTTTGTAGAGACACTACAGTCCATTTAACATGGTTTCCTATGGATCACGTTCACATCTGGAAAGGGCCCTGGAATATTTTCTGGCTTTTGGTCCCATAGACTTCAATTGATCAAAAACGTGTATTGAAAAACACAAATTGCACCTGGAATATGCAAACTGCAACCTTCGTAGGTGTGTACCAGGCTTTATACTTTCAGGCCCTGCTTATGCAGCCTTTTATAGAGGTTCATTGGTCTGTCAGACCTTTGTAAAATGTATTCAACTTATCGCTACTGGTCCAGCTGCAGTCTTAATTGAAAATCTAGTTATGGAGTGCTTGGAATTTTTTGCCGCGGGTTTACATTTCTGTGTAGATGGTATGGCTGAGGTTTTCTATGAAAAACATATGGAAAACACACTGGCTGAAGTATTGATCTATGGAACAGCAGCAAAAAAGACTTGCAGGGCATGCCTTTTGACAGTGATCATCTTTTTGGTGCTTCGCTATAATTTTGAGACATTACTGTTGGAAAAAAGCATTAATTTGTGACATCAGTAGAAACATGAGAGGAATTAATTCCCCCAGTCACTAGTTTGCAGTTATGAGTGATATGGCTGTCCCTGCATAACACCACTGGAGTGGCGTATATCAATCACCTGGAGGGGGAACCAAAAATCTGGCTGCAGCAAAATAGGTAGAAAGGGATTCTAGCTTGGACAGAATTCCACATTCAAACCTTTTCTTGGGTTCACATTCCAAGCATGAAAAAATGTCAGGCAGACTACCTCAGCTGACTGTGTCTGGTCTTGAGGGTGGGATCCCTAAACTGAAAGGTGTTCCAGGACCTTTGTTACAGATGGGGGAATGCCAGATGTGGGCCTCTAGATTCAATAACAACTCAAACACATTTTTCTCCAGATACAGAGATCATTTGCTGTCTGCTGGCTTACTGTTTGTTTTCAAGACTTCTGGACCGTGCCTCTCGCTCACATGGCTCTTCCTGTACAATATTTTGACTTTGTGGTTCTAATAGTTGTTTTCTCGATTCTTCAAAAACTGCCTTTTTGAACCTGTTAGGTATATTCCTCTTTCCCCTCTCACAAGGTTGCTTTCTTTGTTAGTCACCACTGCAAAAGTGTGTTTTTAAACTGGCATTTTTAACCTGTAAATAACTCTTTTTGGTCTTATACAAGGATAAAGTAGCATTGAGGCCTAAATCCTCCTTTCTTGTTGGTTTCAGCTTTTTTCTTTAACCAGAATATTGTTCTTCTATCTCTTTCCAGTACATCAGAAGGAAATTTCCCTTCACTGCCTGGATGTAGTTTGTGCTTTTCAGTCAGGCTCGGTTCACATAGGGGCGACTTGTCAGGCGACCTAGTCGCCTGACAAGTCGCCTCCCGTTCTGTGCTACGGAACCGTTCTAATAGGAGCGACGCAAGTCGCTCCGACTTAGAAAAAGGTTCCTGTACTACTTTGGGGGCGACTTGGGGCGACTTGCATAGACTTCTATACAGAAGTCGTTTTGCAAGTCGCCTCAGAAGTCGTTTGCAGGTCGCCTCGCTGAGGCGACCTGCAAGTCGTGCCGCCCCTGTGTGAACCGGCACTTACGACTTCCATTGGAAAGACTGACTCTTAGGAATTCCTGACAGATCATTATTTGAGCATATGGTTGTAAGGATGTTTCATCTTTTTCAGTTAATGCGCACTCTACTAGGTCAGTGAATACCTTTTGGACTTTTAGGCATCAGGCAACTATTTCCCATATTTGATAGGCTGCTACCTGGTCTTTAGTTCCAACCTTCTTCTCTTAAGTTCTACCCCATGGATTTTCAGGCCTCATTTGATGCTAGCTTAAAGTGATTGTAAAGTCTCATTTTTAACTAAGAAAAAAAAAAAAAATGATG